>NW_016107426.1:4717166-4721317 GCF_001604975.1 Cebus imitator | reverse complement strand
TTTTTTTCCCAAAGATGGGGTTTCACCATAATGGTCAGGATGGTCTTGAACTTCTGACCTCAGGTGATCCACCCACATCGGCCTCCCAAAGTGCTAGGATTACAGGCGTGATCCACCGCGCCCGGCCTTACGGGCAAGTTTTGGACCAGGTGAAGGATCGTTGACAGCATGTCCTCTGAGCATATGCTTTGCTGTCAGCTGCCCCAGTGTTGGCGTCTTCATCGTCACATAGAGAAAGCAAGGCGTTGGTTTTGCCAGCTCCTCAAAGTGCTTTCTGGGTGATACCTACAGTCAGAGACAGATCACCTTGGGGACAGTGCCAGAACTCGTGGCTGCTTCCATCCCTTGCCTGCCAGCCTCTGGAGTGCCAGTGCCAGCATGATCCAGACAGCTAAAGAATGTGAGGGAAACAGAGGAGGGTCTGCCTGCGGGAGAGGAAAAGCCTCCCTTCCTCCTCTGCACGGATACCCTCCAACCAAGAACAGCAGCCAAGACTCGAGGTTAAGCCCATCATCACACGTCTCAATAGTGGGAAGAATCCCAGAATTATGAATAAACTATAAACCTGTAATAAAGTGTCTTCTTGTTACCAGGGACTGGGCTCTATTGCATGCTATTAATATGTCATGATTCTGTTTCCTGAATGTAAATGCAACTCTTTTAAAATATTGTTTTTAGCCTGACGTGGTGGCTCATGCCTGCACTCTGGGAGGCCGAGGCGGGCAGATCACCTCAGGTCGGATGTTCAAGACCAGCCTGGCCAACATGAAGAAACCCAGTCTCTACGAAAAATACAAAAAATTGGCCGGGCACAGTGGCTCATGCCTGTAATCCTAGCACTCTGGGAGGCCGAGGCGGGTGGATCACCTGAGGTCAGGAGTTCAAGACCAGTCTGACCGACATGGTGAAACCCCGTCTTAAAAAAAAAGAAAAAGAAAACAAAAAAAATTGGCCGGCGTGGTGGTGCATGCCTGTAATCCCAGCTACTCGGGAGGCTGAGGCAGGAGAGTCGCTTGAACCCAGGAGGTGGAGGTTGCCGTGAGCCGAGATCGTGCCATTGCACTCCAGCCTGGGCAACAAGAGCAAAACTCCATCTCAAAATAAATAAATAAATGTAAAATATTATTATTAATTTTTTTTTGAGATGGAGTCTTCCTCTGTAGCCCAGGCTGGAGTGCAGTGGCTCAGTCTCGGCTCATTGCAACCTCCGCCTCCAGGGTCCCGGTTTAAGCAATTCTCCTACCTCAGCCTCCCGAGTAGCTGGGATTGCAGGCACGAGCCACCATGCCCAGCTTGTTGTCAATTTTTACGAAGAAAATGCATTCACATGTTTGAAACAAACAAGACACAAGGTAAAAATCTTGCTCTTACCTTTGTCGGCAATCTGCCCAGTTTCCTTCCTCCTGTCCAAACAGATTACTACTGTATTTAGTTTCTTGTATATCCTTCTAGAATATATGCAAAAACAGACAGATTCAAATACAGATTTACATTCTTCTTTTTCTTTTTCTTTTTTTTTTTTCTTGACACAGGGTCCCACTCTGTCACCCAGACTGGAGTGCAGTGTAACCTCAAACGCCCGGGCTAAAGTCATCCCTCGAACTCAGCCCCCTGAATAGCTGGGACTACATGCCTAGCTAATTATTTTGATTTTTGTTGAAATGGGGTCTGGTTGTATTGCCCAGGCCAGTCTCGAACTTCTGGCCTCAAGCAATCCTCCCATTTTGGCCTCACAAAGTGCTGAGATTACAGGTGTCAGCCACTGCACGTGGCCCTATTCTTCCTCTTTTTACGTAAAACAGAATGCCCTATGCACAGCATTCTAAACTTTGCTTTTTTTCACTCATTAACTGTATCTTGTAATTTTTCCATATTGGTACAAAAAGAGCCTCTTCGTTCCTGTTTGCAGTTGCATGGTAATCTGTTTCCGTGTGCACCTATTTGCAGGGAAACTATTCGCTGTCCGTTTGTTTCCTGAAATAAAGTGAAATAAAGGGCTTCACTTTAGAATGCCTGAAAGTTAAGAAAGCCCAGAAACACCAAGAAGTTTTGTGAAGTCATACATGTAGAACTTCTAGATTCTCAGAAGGATATGATTTAAGAAATATATTCTGGTTCATATCATTACAAAAAATTCAATATGTTATAGAATAACAGCAGCCAGAAAGCATCTAAAATAAATTAGAAAATATTTTAAACTCAAATATTGGCTAATTAAGGTAAACAATGAAAAAACAAGAGAGACAAGCCCAGCTTCCTTTCTGAACTTCCTTCCAGCTTTGTCACACTCTTCTCAGCTCTTGGAGAGACTAAGGCTTGTTAGAAAAGCCTCCCTAAGAATACATATTAAGTGGTCCATCTAATTAGGAGAGGAAAAGAAGCGGTTAGGGAAAGGGAAGGCCGGGAGAAGACCAGGAGGGCCAGGAGAGCAATTTCCTAACATTTTTATTGTAAGAGGCTAAACTGTTTCCTAAGCAGTCTTCTTCCTCCAGGCTGTGATTTTACAAAAGGAAAACTTTTACCTTATAACTCAGTGTGTTTGACCACAACACTATTTAAAGATACATGCTTTATTTTTTTAACAAGCCTTGAACTGTTGAATCATGTAGAGATTTGTGATCTCTACTTTCTAGGGTTTCCCTCTCAGAAGACAAAAACAAGATTTTACCTCCTGCTATGAATTTACGAGTACATCAATAAGTGTATCTCAAAGTAATTTTAAACATCAGAATAAAGAAGCTCCAAATATTTCTAAAAAGTTGGAATAACTTTAACCTGATCTCCACCTTTGCAAGTGTAGCTTGTGCTCACTGGTCTATAGCCTGGGGTGTCGGCGAATTCAGTCAAAATTAAATGGGCATCCTCATCCCCATGTATGACTATGTATAGGTTTGGAGCACAACACTCAAAAGTTTTGTCAGTGATGCACAGAAGAAGAAGAAGAAGGAGGAGGAGGAGGAGGAGGAGGAGAGGAAGAACAAGAAGAAGAAGAAGAGGAGGAGGAGGAGGAGGAAGGAAGAAGAAGAAGAAGAAGAAGAAGAGGAGGAGGAGGAAGAAAGAAGAAGAAGAAGAAGAGGAAGAAGAAGAAGAAGAAGAAGAAGAAGGAGGAGGAGGAGGAGGAGGAGGAGGAAGGAAGAAGGAAGAAGGAAGAAGGAAGAAGGAAGAAGGAAGAAGGAAGAAGGAAGAAGGAAGAAGGAAGAAGGAAGAAGGAAGAAGGAGAAGAAGAAGAACTGGGCCGGACACAGTGGCTCACACCTGTAATCCCAGCACCTTGGGAGGCTGAGGCAGGTGGATCACCTGAGGTTGGGAGTTTGAGACCAGCCTGACCAACATGGAGAAACCCCGTCTCTACTGAAAATACAAAAGTAGCTGGGTGTGGTGGTGCACGCCTGTAATCCCTGCTGCTCAGGAGGCTGAGGCAGGAGAATCATGTGAACCCGGGAGGTAGAGCCAAGATTGCTCCATTGCACTCCAGCCTGGACAAGGGCGAAACTCCATCTCAAAAAAAAAAAAAAAAAAAAAGAACTGCATTAAAACAACAGCATAACTTTATACAAGTTAAATGTACACTTTATAAACACAGCAGGTCCTCAAATGACATTTGGATCAATGTCTTTTCATTAGAACTTTAAAGATCACAAGATCAGAAGCTCGAGATCAGCCTGGCCAATATGGTGAAGCCCCATCTCTACTAAAAATATAAAAATTAGATGGGCAGTGGCTCGCGCCTGTAATCCCAGCTACTCAGGAGGCTGAAGCAGGAGAATCGCTAGAGCCCGGGAGTGGAGGTTGCAGTGAGCCAAGATTGCGCCATTGCACTCCACCCTAGGCAACAGAGTGAGACTTTGTTTCAAAAAAAAAAAAAGATTGTAATACCACATATCAATGGGTGTGGCTGACTGTCCTTGTGAGGAGTGTGTGTGTGCGTGCGCACATGTGCAAGTTATGTGTATCTCCATGGGGCTTGATTCAGTTGGGTGAAGTTTTCTGTGCCTGCACAGTGTTTTCCATGGATGAAATAGTGCATAAGAAAAACAAAATTCGGCTGGGCGCGGTGGCTCAAGCCTGTAATCCCAGCACTTTGGGAGGCCGAGGCGGGTGGATCACGAGGTCAAGAGATCGAGACCATCCTGGTCAACATGGTGAAACCC
>NW_016107426.1:4708504-4717017 GCF_001604975.1 Cebus imitator | reverse complement strand
AAAAAAAAAAAAAAAAAGAAAAAAGAAAAACAAAATTCACATTATCCTCAACTTGTTTCCTAATATTATCAAGTGTTAGAACAACTTCATGTTTTCAAAACAAGAATTTTATCAGAATTGAGTGTATTTAGAGGATATTTATAAATCTGGAGGTATGTACACCTACTATTTATGTCAGTTAGATCTTGCATTGTAGGTGATTTAAATTTTCTTATTTCTGCTAGTTTGTATTTGCTAAGTTTCCTTCAAGTGACATCTACCCATTTGTAACAAAAAATAGAAAAAAATTAAAAAAACAAGTTTTTAAAGTCAGAATTCCAGGCTGCAATCCCAGACTTTGGGAGGTTGAGGTGGGTGCATCCCTTGAGGTCAGGAATTCGAGACCAGCCTGGCCAATTTGGTGAAACCCCGTCTCTACCAAAAATACAAAAATTAGCCAGGCGTGGTGGCACACACCTGTAATCCCAGCTACTTGGGAGACTGAGGCACAAGAATTGCTTGAACCCAGGAGGCAGAGGCTGCAGTGAGCTGGGACTGCGCCACTGCACTACAGCCTGGGTGACAGAGTAAGACTCTCTCTCAAAAAATAAAAATATAGATAAAAAGAAATAAAGTCAGAATTCTGCCGAAAGCTGATCTGGTTCTACAAAACAACTGCAATCCTGTGATTCTCTCCCTGAACTACTCAAATGTGAGTCACCAGCTAATCTCTCAGGACACCGAGAGAGCTCCATTCTGTACCCTCAGGTCAAAGAATCATTAAAAGGTGAAACTGCACCTGAGGACTTGTCTTGCCTAGACTCCTCATCTTACATTTAAGGAAAAGAAGGTCCGAGGGGGTGAAAGGACCTGCCCAAGGTCACGTAACTGACTGGTGACAAAGCTGGAACAAAATTGCCAAGCCACCTCGATAGCCGTTTAATTACCCTTTTCACTCTTCACCTGCTTTTTTTTCCCCCTAACAGTCACAGAAGTATTGTAGAACTGGGCTTGGTTTACACAATACCAAATCAACAAATCATTTCAGTCCAAAGAAATCTAACAAAACGCAACAAAAGTGTCAACTAGGTGAAAAATAAAATCATGCCAACTTCTGGCTTCGCACTGCACAGACAAAGCAACCAGTAATTATGTGGCTGTTTCGCTTTCCAAATGGTTGCTTTGGCGTTAGGTTCTCAAAGCCTCTGTGTTAGAAAAACTATTCATGAGGTTGGTGGGAAGAAGAAGAAGGGAAATCTTTTTTTTTTTTTTTAAAGCAAATTAAGCACCTCAAAACTCTACTGTCCATTTAAATAACTGGATTTGAACATTCTATTTAACTACATTTGCCCATAAAAACCAATATTCTACTCTACATAAGGAAACAGACTCACTGAGATGTCAATACTGCTTGATATGAAGACAAGGGAGGCTGAGGCAGAAGAGTCACTTGAACCCATGAGGCTGAGGTTGCAGTGAGCTGGGATCGCGCCACTGCACTCCAGCCTGGGCGACAAGAGCAAAACTCCGTCTCTCTCTCTCTCTCGCTCTCGCCCACACAGACAGGGTACCCACAAATTCCATGTATTTGAGGATTCTCAATGACTTGACAAAAATGAAAAAGGAAGCACGGAACACTTTGACGCCAATTTTAAGCAAAGAAAAAACTATTTTATGTCACTGACACCAGGATGGTTGCATTTATCTGCCTTATTCAAATAGATTATCTACGATCAACAATAGAAAAATTTTAATTTGTTTTAGTAGGCAGCTGTTTCTGTATACAACTCATGACGCTCAAGTATCAGCTACTACACCAGAGAAAAAGTCTACCATTTCAATTAGAAAGGATGGAAAACCTGGCGAGGCGGGCGCTGGCTGCTCTCAAGAACATGATGGGAACTAATGAACGAGCCAGGTTTCTGGCCTTCCGCAATTAAGTGATCAGCTGCCTTTGGTTACCCCTAACAACTTACACAGAGAAGGAGATTACCAGGCAAACAGGCTGCAACACTTCAGGATCCAGAGCCGACCGGAGTGCTGAAATGACACATATTTCCAGACAGTCACTACCTTCTCATGTAAAAAAGAATGAAGAGGAATTATGTTTTAAAAAATCAAGAACTTGGCAAACAGTTGCTGAGGTGCACTCATTAAAATAAAACAGCCCAGGAGGAATGCTGTGGTCAGAAGGCTCACGCTCCTCAGGTCAGGCTGGCTCACAACTAAGGGCCCTGCTTCTTCCTTAAATAATATTTAGTGATGATTTAATATTTTTGTGTTATTTTTTTTTTAATTTTAAATCAACTTTATTAAGGCATCATCTAAATCCAATAAAAATAGCTCATTTTAACTGTACAGTTCAGAAAGTTCTGACAAAAGTAATTGTCCATGGAACCCATCTACCATCAAGGTATATAATGTATTTATCACATCCAAAAAGTTACTCCATAGTCAATTTCTTTCTAGTCAATATCCATGCCCTACCCCCAGTACCATAAGCCCCAGGCAACCACTTAAATGGTCAAGCATTTAGTAGAATGTCCCTCAATTGGGTTTACCGGATTTGTTTTTTTTAAATTTATTTTATTGCATTTTAGGTTTTGGGGTACATGTGAAGAACATGCAAGATTGTTGCATAGGTTTTTTGTTTGTTTTTTTTTGTTTTTTTTTTTTTTTTGAGACGGAGTTTCACTCATGTTACCCAGGCTGGAGTGCAATGGCGCGATCTCGGCTCACCGCAACCTCCGCCTCCTGGGTTCAGGCAATTCTCCTGCCTCAGCCTCCTGAGTAGCTGTGATTACAGGCATGCACCACCATGCCCAGCTAATTTTTTGTATTTTTAGTAGAGACGGGGTTTCACCGTGTTGACCAGGATGGTCTCGATCTCTTGACCTCGTGATCCACCCGCCTCGGCCTCCCAAAGTGCTGGGATTACGGGCTTGAGCCACCGCGCCCGGCCTTTTGTTTAGTTTTGTTTTGTTTTGAGACGGAGTCTCGCTCTGTCGCCCAGGCTGGAGTGCAGTGGAGCAATTTCAGCTCACTGCAACCTCTACCTCCCAGGTTCAAACGATTCTCCTGCCTCAGCCTCCCGAGTAGGACTACAGGTGCGTGCCGGTATCCCCTGCTGATTTTTTGTATTTGTAGTAGAGAGGGGGTTTCACCGTGTTAGCCAGGTTGGTCTTAATCTCCCTACCTCCTGATTTGCCCGCCTCGGCCTCCCAAAGTGCTGGGATTACAGGCACGAGCCACCAAGCCTGGCCTAAAATAAATTGTTAATGATGTTTTCCTATTTTTTTTAAATAGTGCTTAATAAAACCTGTAGTAAGATGACTGAAGTTTCTACCTTCCATGCGAAGTACTGTCAACTGGACGAATGGCTTACCCTCTCTAAGCCTCGCTTCTTATCTGCAGAATGAGGGATAACAGGATCAAGTTTACAAGGTTGTTAAAACCAACCTAGCCGGCCATGGTGGCTCGTGCCTGTCATCCCAGCTGCTTGGGAGGCTGAGGCAGGAGAACTGCTTGAACTGGGGAGGGGAGGTTTCAGTGAGCCGAGACCGTGCCGTTGCACTCCAGCCTGGGTGACAGAGCAAGATGGTGTCTCAAAAACAAACAAACCTAAATAACTGAGTTTAAGTAAAGCACATGGAACGGTGCCTGGCCCTATTTTGGCTATTTTTACATGACTGATTGTGGCTTCTCAAAGAAGAATGATGAAAACGACTCTGAGGTTGCATCCCGTAGCCGTGAGTTAGTGGATCTGCCATGCTGTAGGGGAGCACAGAAACACATGACTGCCTCCTGTCTGTGAACTTCACAATGACTGCGTGCTACAAGGATGTGTGCAAACTGACACGTACCAGAAAAGAACAAGATAGCCTAACAGCTGGGGCGTTAAAGGTGATCAAACTGTAACAATTTTCGGCTGGGCACAGTGGCTCATGCCTGTAATCCCAGCACTTTGGGAGGCCGAGGTGGGTGGATCAACTGAGGTCAAGAGTTCCAGACCAGCCTGACAAACATGGTGAAACCCTGTCTTTAAAAAAAAGAAAAAAAACAATTTTCAACTCTAGCCTGGGCAACAGAGTAAGACTCTGTCTCAATAAATAAAAATAGGCCGGACGTGGTGGCTCACGCCTGTAATCCAAGCACTTTGGAGGCCAAAGCGGGCGGATCACCTGAGGTCGGGGGTTCAAGACCAGCCTGACTAACATGGTGAAACCCCGTCTTTAAAATAAATAAATAAATAAGTAAATAAATAAACCTAACATCCCTCTCCCTTGCTCAGGACACCTTACGTCTGTCAATTCCCCTTCGTACTATCTGTCATTTGGAAAATGTTTCTCTAGGCAAAAATCTTCCACTTTTATTTTTTATATGTAAAGTATTAATGTAAAAATATTCACTATATCGTTTAATTATTTTTTGAATAAATTTTCATAGCTTCATAGGGCATGATTTCCTTCTGAGCGCCTATTTTGGGGCATTCAATTTACCTGCACTTCTCACTCTTAAAAATGAAGTGCCAATGAGCATCTTTGTTGATAAATGTGTGCCTTCATTTCTGATTATTTCCTCAAGAAACTGGGCCACGCGTCACGCTGTCAATACTCCAGATGATGTCAGCATTTGGGCAGTAGCCTGAGCACACTGCTCGTTCATGCTGAGCTTTTAGTCAACCGAAAGAGCTCCTTTCTCAACTTTTTCCCGTGTGTCCACATGTCCACCCAGACCCCAGAACATCTCGTTTTTAGACTCCTCATTCCAAGCCTGTCAAGATTATTTAAAAATACTTTTTGTTGGTCAGCAAAGCAGTACCAGTCCAACGTAGAAAACACAGAAGCTCACAGTGCTCGCCATCTCACAAGCCAGAACGTTTCTCCTTGTTGCAGAATGGGGAACGAACAGTTTTTAAACTTGCCCAGAACTCCCCTATTCCCACCCCACTTTATTGAGGGCACTTCTATGTGGAGGTATCCCTTCTCCCATAGTCCCCTCCGCTTCCTCCCACAGTCGCTCCAGAGGGCTTGGCTGGATCCGACTTGCCTGCTCTAGAACCTCCTGACTTTCTCCTAGTTCAAAAGAGTCGCAGCCTCGTCAAGATGCCTTAGATACCGCTCATGCCTTAGAGGCTGCAGGTTGGAAATACCATTCCCAACTTACATTTCACGTCTGGCTGTCTCCTTGATGTGGAGTCATCAGAGGAGTGAACTCGATTTCTGGCAATACCAAATGGGGTGGCCTTTATTAGAAAACTATTAGCATCAATGCAACTTTGTTGTTTTGTTTTGTTGAGACAGACTTTCATTCTTGTTGCCCAGGCTGAAGGGCAGTGGCACGATCTTGGCTCACTGCAACCGCTGCCCCCTGGGTTCAAGAGATTCTCCTGCCTCAGCCTCCTGAACAGCTGGGATTACAGGCGCCCACCACCACGCCCAGCTAATTTTTGTATTGTTACTAGAGACGGGGTTTCCCCATGTTGGCCAGGCTGGTCTTTACTTACCTCAGGTGATCCTCTGCCTCGGCCTCCCAAAGGGCTGGGATTACAGGCTTGAGCCATTGCACCCGACCTCAGTGTGACTTCTGATTTCAGCAAATATTTATTGTGGGCCTACTACGTGCCCAGCTTCAAGCTTAGACACCCTGCTGGTTCACTGACAATACGAAAAGAAGTTGCATCCTTCAAAGAGCTCAGAGTTCAGTGAACCTGTATCAAATGGGAAGATGAAGTAGAAACATCCCTCAGGGAATAATTCACAGGTTGCCTGCAAAGCAACATCTTAAGGCTTTGAAGCTAATGCACACGGGGACTGGCTCATCTCACTGCTCTTGGCAGAGCTGATCACTCCTTTACTGGAGCAGCATGTCAGCACCTCTAGCAGAGCACTTATCTTACCTTTGGAATTCTGTGTATACCTTCTGTCTCCCCTACCAAACTCAGTGCTCCAATTCCTTGCTGCATTCCCCAGCACCAAAGCCATGCCTGAACAGAACAGGCACTCAGCAAATGTTCACAGAGGTTTGAAGTCACAGATGTTTTCGATATGTATGTAATTGCCATGAGGAAAAATAACCTTTTCTTTTTTTGGAGACAGAGTTTCACTTTGTTGCCCCAGGCTGGAGTGCAATGGTGCGATCTGGGCTCACTGCAACCTCCACCTCCCGGGTTCAAGTGACTCTCCTGCCTCAGCCTCCTGAGTACCTGGGGTTACAGGCATGCACCACTACACCTGGCTAATTTTTGTGTTTTTAGCAGAGACGTGGTTTCACCATGTTGGTCAGGCTCATCTCGAACTCCTGACCTCATGATCTGCCTGCCTCAGCCTCCCAAAGTGCTACAGTTACAGGTGTGAGCCACCGTGCCTGGTGGAAAAATAACTTTTGACGTAACAAATACCTGCCACCTTAACATCTACCATTCTCTTGAAACAGTAATTAAGGGAACAGGGAGGAGAAAATAAAAATTATTTTGAAACTTTGAAGCTAAAATGCACTTCTCACAATTTTACAACTTTGCAGCCACCTTATGGATTTTCCAGCAAAGTGTTTGCCTCTGGGTGGTGAAACTCATGAACGTAAGTGTCAATGCCAAGGGATGTGGGAAACAAATTCACATCAGATTTCAGAACAGAAAATGCACAAGTGGTGATCTAACTTCAAACTGACAAAATAAAGACAAATTAATACAGGCTCCCTGGAAAGTCTGGAGCTGAGTAAGCTATAGTGCTTGAAAAATAGGTAAACAGTTCCTTCTTCTGGTCATTGTCTTCTGAAGTACATGAGACATTAAATCAACAGTCACATTATGTTCAAAATAATTCTAAGATGAAAAAGACTGTCAGCCAAGCATTTGCAAAAGATAACGGCAGAAGGAAAGAAATCAGAGAGGTAAGGCATCCGGAAAATAAAATCATTTACCAGGCTTTCAGAACCGACAAATTCCGAAGGAGGCAGGGTTTTTGTCTACCTTTTTTTTTTTTTTTTTTTTAAGAAAGCTTTACGGCCGGGCACGGTGGCTCAAGCCTGTAATCCCAGCACTTTGGGAGGCCGAGGCGGGTGGATCACGAGGTCAAGAGATCGAGACCATCCTGGTCAACACAGTGAAACCCCGTCTCTACTAAAAATACAAAACATTAGCTGGGCATGGTGGCGCGTGCCTGTAATCCCAGCTACTTGGGAGGCTGAGGCAGGAGAATTGCTTGAACCCGGGAGGCGGAGGTTGCAGTGAGCTGAGATCATACCATTGCACTCCAGCCTGGGTAACAAGAGTGAAACTCCATCTCAAAAAAAAAAAAAAAAGAAAGCTTTACAAACATTTTGCCGTTGTTGTTTATGTATTTATTGTGGTGCCTTAAGGGCTGTGAGAGGATTTGGGACATGCTTAAGTCCAATTCTCCCATTTTCCCATTGGCAGGTTAAAAAAAAACCAAGGCCTTAGGAACTTTTCAAAGCCAAAAGCAGGGCAAACCTGGGATCTCAGTATATAACTCCTGGCCAAGCAGCTAGGTCCTAACAAACACAGTTGCCCCTGAACTTGATGTAAGGGCACATGCTCAAAAGAGTTAGAAAAAAATACCAGGCAGGGGGCTTTTAAAAAACCAAGACATCTGAGTCACAGCACCAAAAAATCATAATGATAATAATAAGACAAATAACAAATAAGTGCACCAGACTAGATTCTGTATTGAGGGAAGTTTCTGTAAGTGATATTATTTTTTTTTCTTTTTAAATTTTTTTTTTAGGAGAGACGGGGTCTCACTATGCTGCCAAGGCTGCTCTTGAACTCCTGGGATCGAGCCACCTATCCTGAGTTAGCCTCCCCAAATGCTGGGATTACAGGTATGAGCCACCCCGCCTGGCCAAAGGACAATATTGAGGTCCTTTGTAAAACTTGAATATCAGTAATAGTATTTAATGAATGTTAAATTTTCTGAATTTAATAACTACTGTGGTGATGGATGAAAATGCCTTTGTTCTTAGGAGATGCATGCTGAAGTTCTTAGAGGTAAAGGGGCAAGATGACTGGAATTTAAATGGTTCAGAAAAGAAATCACTTTTTTTTTTTTTTTTAAAGAAGGAAATAAAACAAATTGGGCAAAATATTAACAATTGGTGAAGCTGGGTGAAGGGTATATAATATAGGAACTCTTTCTATGATTGTTACAACTAAGTCAAAGTTATTTCAAAGTAAAAAGCCAAACATTACATATAAAATCCGATATTCTAAATACTTATTCTGGCTCACTGAGCAAAAGTACTTTTTTTTTTTTTTGAGACAGAGTTTCGCTTATGTTGCCCAGGCTGGAGTGCAGTGGCTATTCACAGGCATGATCCCACTACTGATCAGCACGGCAGTTTTGACCTGCTCCGTTTCCGATCTGGGCCGGTTCGCCCCTCCTCAGGCAACCTGGTGGTTCCCCGCTCCTGGGATGTCACCATATTGATGCCAAACTTAGTGCAGACACCCAACTGGCATAGCGCACTACAGCCCAGAACTCCTGGGCTCAAGCGATCCTCCAGCCTCAGCGTCC
>NW_016107426.1:4703858-4708492 GCF_001604975.1 Cebus imitator | reverse complement strand
TTTTTTTTTTTTTTTTTGTAAAGACAGTCTCACTATGGTTACCCAGGCTGGCCTAAAACTCCCTAAGTGCTGAGATTACAGGCATGAGCCTGTAATGACACTGAATTGCCAAACTGAGTTAGCCTGAGTTTGAAACCAAGGCACAATAGATGGTCTTTAGAGTATATATATACCTCACTTTTTAGAAAAGCTTATGCTTAACAGTTTCGCTTTGGTTTTGCCTGGTTACCAAAGTGACACAATGAAGAAATGCAGCTTACTGTAGAGAACAAATTCTCCGTGGCCCCACCCTCCAAAGATAACCATTGTTAGCAGTGTGTATATGTATCACCTCTTAGTTCTGACTAATTTTAGATCCTAGGTAAGAGGATAAGCAGATAACGTTAATCCACACACAAAAGCAAATAAACATCACCTGCTATTTTGCATTTCTCTCACCAGTTCCAGCAGTCCCTGCTTATCTGAGGTTTTGCTCTCCATGGTTTCAGGTAAATACGGTAGAATAAGACATTTTCAGAGGAGCCCATTCACATAACTTTATTACAGTATATTATTATTTGTTCTATTCTGGGGCGGAGGCGTGGGGAGACAGAGTCTTGCTCCGTCGTCCAGGCTGGAGTGCAGTCGTGTGATCTTGGCTGACTGCAACCTCCACCTCCCAGGTTCAAGAAATTCTCCTGTCCGGGCGTGGTGGCTCACGACTGTAATCCAAGCACTTTGGGAGGCCGAGGCGGGCAGATCACCTGAGGTTGGGAGTTTAAGACCAACCTGGCCAACATGATGAAACCCCATGTCTAATAAAAATACAAAAAATTAGCCTGGCATGGTGGCAGGTGCCTGTAATCTCAGCTACTCAGGAGGCTGAGGCAGCAGAATCGCTTGAACCCAGGAAGGCAGAGGTTGCAGGGAGCCGAGATGGTGCCATTGCACCTCAGCCTGGGCAACAAGAGTGAAACTCTGTCTTAAAAAAATAAATAAATAAAAGGATATCCAAAAACAAAAATACACAGCAGCATATTTTGTTAGAGGTAACTGTGTGGGCACAGGCACAAAGACAGAAAAATCCAGAAAGTAGTTCCGTGGAGCTGGAGGGCATGGTGCTTGTGAGTATGTGAGCATGTGTGTCATGGGAAAGAAAATGGAAAAGTAAGTTGGGGCCAGATACTGATTATATCAACAGCTAATGAAACAACACGTGTGCGAAGGTCTGTCTTTCACAGTCCTTGGCACCATATGTACATACTTCTCTATCTATTGTCTGAATCCCCACTAGAATTCCACGAGGGAAGGACCTGTCAGTGCCATTTACCACTGTCCCTCAAAGCCTACTTCAGTGCTCGCTCTCCAGTAAGTATCGCATTTTTAGTAGAGACAGGGTTTCACCACGTTGGCCAGGCTGATCTCAAACTCCCGACCTCAGGTGATCCGCCTGCCTCTGCCTCGCAAAGTCCTGGGGGATCACGAGGTCAAGAGATTGGGACCATCCTGGCCAACATGGTGAAACCCTGTCTCTACTAAAAATACAAAAAATTAGCCGGGCATGGTGGCCCACGCCTGTAATCCCAGCCACTCAGGAGGCTGACACACGCGAATCACTTGAACCTTGGAGGCGGAGGTTGCAGTGAGCTGAGATCGGACCACTGCTCTCCAGCCTGGGCGACAGAGCGGGACTCTGTCTCAAGGAAACAAACAACAACAAGAAAAGGTTGGGAAGAACCTCGTCAGTCTCTTTTACCACGGCCCCTCAAAGCCTGCTTCAGTGCCTGGCCCCTAGTAAATGCTCAGCCAAAATTCATTGAGTGAATAAATGAGCAGCTGAATAAGTGGGTTAATACATGAAAAGGTAAAGCACCTAATACACTGGGTGGCATAAAATTGATATTTAATATGTGGCAACTATTAACAATAATAGTCATTATTATCAGATATTGGAAGAGTAATACGTGATAGGTTGGGGAGGTTAGCCAATTATGTACCTAAATCACCTTGTTTAAAATTTATCATTAACTGGATTCCTAAGAACCCTCACTGGACAACTATGCAGTCTATACATGTGACAAAATTGTGCAGGTCCCCATAAATTTGTACAAATAAAAAGAGGAAAAATGAAATATATCGTTGCTTCTCAAAGTTCATTGGCTATACCACAAGTTTAAAATCTTTAGCAAGGTATCTGAAGTTCTTTATTCTTCAACTCCAACCTGACTTTTATTTATTTATTTTTTTGTTTGTTTTTTCATTTTTGTTCATTTTTTTCTTTTATTTATTTATTTATTTTTTAAAGACGGGGTTTCACCATGTTGGTCAGGCTGGTCTTGAACTCCCGACCTCAGGTGATCCGCCCGCCTTGGCCTCCAAAGTGCTTGGATTACAGGCCTGAGCCACCACGCCCGGCCCCAACCTAACTTTCAAGAAGTTCAAGGTTCTGGCAGGCGCCGTGGCTCACGCCTGTAACCCCAGCACTTTGGGAGGCCGAGGCAGGCGGATCACCTGAGGTCGGGAGATTGAAACCGGCCTGACAAACATGGAGAAACTCTGTCTCTACTAAAAATACAAAAATTAGCCAGATATGGTGGTGCGTGCCTGTAATCCCAGCTACTCCAGAGGCTGAGGTGGAGAATTGCTTGAACCCGGGAGGCAGAGGTTGCAGTGAGCCTAGATTGCACCATTGCACTCCAGCCTGGGCGACAGAGTGACACTCAGTCTCAGAAAAAATTAAAATTTAAAAAATAAATACAAAACAGTCACGGTTCCTTCACTGCAGGATGTTCTTCCTTTCTTCCACCCTTTTGTGGTCAATGGTTTTGATCCTGCTAGTTCACAGATGGCAAACAAACACTGTACCTTGGGTGAGGGGTACAGATAATTACCATAAAGGTGTTAAATAAATGACAATGACAATATCCAGCACTTAGCCCGGGCACTGGAACTATGCAAAGCAAATTACTCACTAACAGCCAAGAGGTATGCATTATTCCTACTCCTATTTCCTGGGTAAGTCATTTACCAAAGGTCAGAGCTCCTGGTAGGGGAACTGAAACTTGAAGTTGTTCTGGAGGCATGTGAATAACTATTTTCCTTGTTATTAGTGACAGAGCTTCAGTGCCATGCCAAAATTTGAATTTTATTCTGCGGGCAGTGATGGGTCAGGCTTTACTCTGAGGAGGGAGGATCCCGACTCTATCTGGGGACTAGCTCACAGTCACATTTCTCCAAAACACTGAATGCATTTAGGGTGACAAGGCAAGATAAAACTGGGAAGTTAATTGGAATCAGATCCCAGGAAATTGTCCTTTACTTGGGAAGGAATAAAAGGGGGTCTGAACAGGTAAGTGACACAACCAGTTAAATATTTATTAGTCACTTATTCTGTGGCTTCCCCTGGTACTTGGTAATATGGTAGCTTCATGGATTTAAACGAGTATTCCTGCCTTCCATCAGCTTATGGTCTGGTGAGGGAGGCGAGGCACACGCGTTTAAATACAGACGGCGCTGAACTTGACAAAAGTCAAATCGATCCAACAGAAACGTGCCGAGTTCACCCCCAGTAGGCAGGAAAATGAAGAGCCTGGAGGCTGGGCTGAAAGGCTGATGACTCAGCCCCAGGCCACAGGCTCCTTTCACTGTCAGTAAACACTAATTGAAGATAATGAAAGCCTTTATCACCTCTTCACCAAAAATCTGCATTCTCATTCATATTAACTTTTCCAAGGAACCAGAAATCTCTGGTTCAAAATATTTCCCTCAAACCAATCTATCTCATTTGCATTAAACTAACTCCAACTACTCCAGGCTGACTTCACCTAGTCTTGGCCTCCTCCACCTTCAAGGTGCCATAATGTATTGCAATTGTCGTCTGCAGAATGCAGAAGAAAGATCAAAGCTCCAGGGGATTTTTTTTTTTTTTTTTTTGTAAAGACAGTCTCACTATGGTTACCCAGGCTGGCCTAAAACTCCCTAAGTGCTGAGATTACAGGCATGAGCCTGTAATGACACTGAATTGCCAAACTGAGTTAGCCTGAGTTTGAAACCAAGGCACAATAGATGGTCTTTAGAGTATATATATACCTCACTTTTTAGAAAAGCTTATGCTTAACAGTTTCGCTTTGGTTTTGCCTGGTTACCAAAGTGACACAATGAAGAAATGCAGCTTACTGTAGAGAACAAATTCTCCGTGGCCCCACCCTCCAAAGATAACCATTGTTAGCAGTGTGTATATGTATCACCTCTTAGTTCTGACTAATTTTAGATCCTAGGTAAGAGGATAAGCAGATAACGTTAATCCACACACAAAAGCAAATAAACATCACCTGCTATTTTGCATTTCTCTCACCAGTTCCAGCAGTCCCTGCTTATCTGAGGTTTTGCTCTCCATGGTTTCAGGTAAATACGGTAGAATAAGACATTTTCAGAGGAGCCCATTCACATAACTTTATTACAGTATATTATTATTTGTTCTATTCTGGGGCGGAGGCGTGGGGAGACGGAGTCTTGCTCCGTCGTCCAGGCTGGAGTGCAGTCGTGTGATCTTGGCTCACTGCAACCTCCACCTCCCAGGTTCAAGTGATTCTTCTGCCTCAGCCTCCTGAGTAGCTGGGATTACAGGCATGCACCACCACGCACGGCTAACTTTT
>NW_016107426.1:4701121-4703121 GCF_001604975.1 Cebus imitator | reverse complement strand
GCCACCATGCCCAGCTGAATTTTTGTATTTGTAATAGAGACGGGGTTTCACCATGTTGGCCAGGATGGTCTTGATCTCTTGACCTTGTGATCTGCCCGCCTTGGCCTCCCAAAGTGCTGGGATCGCAGTGCGAGCCACCATGCCCAGCCCAGAACGCCTGCAGTTCACTCTGAATCTGTATTGCCAACTCTCCCTCTGAAAGTGGCACCAAGTCCATCACGGTTTGAGTGGATTACGATGCCTCCACCACCTCACTGCACCGGGCATTATCAATCAGTTTACTAACGAGTTGTGTTAAGTAGACCGATTGATTCACTCCAGGAGTATGAGGGCACGTAGTGGGCATTTCAGAAATATGTTTGTTGCTGAGGCCTCAGAAGGCCAAAACGTTAATAAGAGCAACCGGGTATTTTCATAGGAAAAGAAAACATATCATTTTCTACTCATTTTATGCCCTACACAAAATAAAAACAAAAGCAGGCACAGTGTAGTAATAAGTGCCACCTGCAGCTGTATCATTTGTAATGTGTAGACTCGGGTTGTGAGGATATGAGTTAAAATCCGGGCATCAGATTGCGAAAAGTCAGCGAAAATTGATAAACACCTTTAGTTTAGGTAGGAAACTGAAGAAGTGAAAGTGTCCTGGATAGATAGAGATTTTTTTTTTGAGACAGAGTCTCGCTCTGTCACCAGGCTGACTGCGGTGGCACCATCTCAGCTCACTGCAACCTCCACCACCCCCCCGGGTTCAAGTGATTCTCCTGCCTCAGTCTCCTGAGGAGATGGGACTACAGGCGCCCACCACCACGCCTGGCTAATTTTTGTATTTTCAGCAGAGACGGGGTTTCACCATCTTGGCCAGGATGGTCTCAGTGTCTTGATCTCGTGATCCACCTGCCTCAGCCTCCCAAAGTGCTAGGATTACCGGCGTGAGCCACCGCGCCCAGCCTGGAGAAGTGATTATGGAAAATGATAACGTCCTAATTTGGAGAGGTTAATTTGGAAATTTCTTCACCTTCAACTGAAGAATTTGCAGTGCTTTAAAAGCTTATCTCAGGGGCCACTACATAGAATACATTGTTCGCAGACAGAATAAGCACTTTTGTGGTTAGGTAAGTCAGTGCTAGAAACTCTCAAGGGCAGCTTTCTCTGGGAAATCACACTTGCTTCTAACAAGAGCTGTGGTTGAGAGCCACCAACACTGCAGGGACACTGGCGCACCTGGAGGCCCCCGGACAGCAGAAAGGAGGGAGTGACGCCCTGGTCGTGGGCCGTCCAGAAAGAAACCTGTGTTTGGGGGATGCTCAGGCCCTGGCTGGCTGTGCAGCCTGCCGCAGCCACCTAACGTCTCCAGACCTCCGTCAACCTCCTTGTAAAGGAAAGCCATCAGCAGGGTGATTTCTAAGACGACTTTCAGCTCTGAAAGCTGTCCATTGTAAGCTAAAAGTTACTGATTCACAAATGTTGCTGTGTTATCAGATTGACTTGGAGAGCTAAGAAAGAGCCCGGAGGATAGGATCTGGGCTCTGGTGACTGTATTAAGTTCTCCAGATGATTCTGACAATGATCAAAGTTTAGAACCACTGAGTAGGCCGGGCGTGGCGGCTCACGCCTGTAATCCCAGCCCTTTGGGAGGCTAAGGTGGGTGGATCACCTGAAGTTGGGAGTTCGAGACCAACCTGACCAATGTGGAGAAACCCCGTGGTCTCTACTAAAAATACAAAAATTAGCTGGGCGTGGTGGCATGCGCCTGTAGTCCCGGCTACTCGGGAGGCTGAGGCAGGAGAATCGCTTGAACCGGGAGGCAGAGGTTGTGGTGAGCGCCATTGCACTCCAGCCTGGGCGACAAAAATGAGACACCATCTCAAAAAAGAAAAAATGAACCACTGCTGGGCGTGGTGGCTCACGCCTGTAATCCAAGCACTTTGGAGGCCAAGGCGGGCAGATCACCTGAGGTCAGGAGTTCAAGACCAGCCTGACCAACATGGTGAAACCCTGTC
>NW_016107426.1:4690765-4701080 GCF_001604975.1 Cebus imitator | reverse complement strand
AAAAAAAGGAAAAAAAAAAAAAAAAAAAAAACAAAAAAAACCACTGAGTTAGGAAACGGATGAGAATCAGAGCATAGATTTTTGAAAACATGTAACTGTTATTTATGAGAATTAGTGAGATGATACAGTAAAGTGTAAAGTGCTGGTAAAATATTATTACTGTATTACCATAGGGCCTTATTTACCAAATGACTTTACTTCTGGACATGATAACTTGTCAATGATGGTCGTGTCTTTGCCCATCTGTTAAAAGTGTCTCCACGGGCCAGGTGCAGTGGTTCATGCCTGCAATCCCAGCACTTTGGGAGGCCAAAGCAGGCGAATCGCTTGAGCCAAGGAGCTTGAGACCAGCCTGGCCAAGACAGTGAAATCCCGTCTCTGTTAGAAATACAAAACTTAGCCAGGCATGGTGGTGGGTGCCTGTAATCCCAGCTACTCTGGAGGCTGAGGCAAGAAAATTTCTTGAACCCTGCAGATGGAGGTTGCCGTGAGCTGAGATCATGCCACTGCACTCCAGCCTGGGTGACAGAGCCAGAGGAAGTCTCCATATGATCAGTGGTCACCAGGGATTAGAGGGGAGGGACTGATGAATAGGCAGAGCACAGAGGATTTTCAGAGCAGTCCAAATACTCTGTATGACTAGGATAGAGGGCGTTGTCATACATTTGTCTAAAGTATCTCCAATGGCTATAGGTTCAGGTCTAAATTTCCTAATCTGGCATTCCATAGAATGTACAGTACCATGGGTGAACCCTAATGTAAACTGTGGACTTTGGGTAATAATCGTGTGTCGATGTAGGTTCGCCAATTGTAATAAATGTACCACTCTGAAGGGGAATGTTGATAACAGGAGCTCACTGCAACCTCCACCTCCCAGGTTCAAGCAATTCTTCTGCCTCAGCCTTCCAAATAGCTGGGATTTCAGGCATGTGCCACCATGCCCAGCTAATTTTTTATATTTTTAGTGGAGACAGGGTTTTGAGCTCTTGACCTCAGGTGATCCTCCCACCTCGGCCTCCCAAAGTGCTGGGATTACAGGAGTGAGCCACCGCGTCCAGCCCACAGATATTTTTAAAAGTGTCTCCTTCGTTGGGAAAACCCACCGCAGTCTCTTTGACCTCCTGGCATTGTGATGCGTCTCGGGTACTCTAGCACCGTGTTTCAGATGTGGCACATGTCTCTGCACTGCTAAGAACACTAGTACTAACTCCTCCATCAGGTATCTCTTTTTAAAGTTTTCAAAACACTTGCAGATTCGTTTAATTTGATTTCACACTCATCCAGGAGGGTAAGCAGAACAAGTATCACTGTGGGATGATAATTTTTCAGGCACACGGGTGCCCCTTGGAGACACCACGCCCTGGACTGTAAGCCGCTTGAGTCTAGGGGATGATGTCTTGCTTACTGTTGTATACTTGTCTCAGAGGGTAGGAGAGTTTGGAGTAGATGTTGATGAGTATTAAATATGAATGTTAAATTTTGCCACTGTTATTTCCTAAAAATGCTGAATTTTGGTCGGGTGTGGTGGCTCATGCCTGTAATTCAAGCACTTTGGAGGCCAAGGCGGGCGGATCACCTGAGGTCAGGAGATCAAGACCAGCCTGACCAACATGGTGAAACACTGTCTTAAAAAAGAAAAAAAAAAAAATGCTGAATTTTGACCTCAGCAGAGATAACACATCTCCTGTTCTTCTCCCCCGGAACTTATGCTTCCAGAGGGCAGAGAGTTTTACCTCATTTCTTCACTGCTATATCCCAAATACCCTGAACACTGTCGGACTCATCTTAGGCACTCAATAATTACTTTTAAAATAAACAAATATATTTGTATCTTTAATGCCTAACCTAGAGTCTGGACCAGAAATACGCTCGCTAAGTATGGGATGGATGAAATACTCCACAGGAAGAGAAAAGAGGGGAAAATTTAAACATCAAAGTTAATAAAAGCAAATTATCTCACATATAATCGACTATGAAAGGAATTTCTAATATAAGACACTACCAAATCACCAATAAAGTGACCATTTTATTTTTATTTTATTTATTTATTTATTTTTGAGATGGAGTTTCGTTCTTGTTGCCCAAGCTGGAGTGCAATGGCATAATCTCAGCTCACTGCAGCCTCCACCTCCTGGGTTCAAGTGATTCCTCTGCCTCCAGAGTAGCTGGGATTACAAGCACATGCCACCACACGCAGCTAATTTTTTGTATTTTTAGTAGAAACTGGGTTTCACCATGTTAGCCAGGCTAGTCTCAAACTCCTGACCTCAGGTAATCTACCATCCTTGGCCTCCCAAAGTGCTGGAATTGCAGGTGTGAGCCACCACGTCCAGCTGACCATTTGATTTTTTAAGCACATATATGCATTTCTTTGGTTGAAAAGAACAGATTTAAAAATGATGTTTTTTTGCAAGGTAAGTGAAAAAGCAGCTTAGAATTAAGTAAAATAAAATACATGCATTTAGGCCGGCACCGTGGCTCAAACCTGTAATCCTAGCACTTTGGGAGGACAAGCGGTTGGATCAAGAGGCCAGGAATTCAAAACCAGCCTGGCCAAGATGGTGAAACGTCATCTCTACTAAAACTACAAAAATTACCCAGGCTCAGTGGCAGGCACCTGTAATTTCAGCTACTTGGGAGGCTAAGGCAGGAGAATCACTTGAACCTAGAAGGCAGAGGTTGCAGTGAGCTGAGATCACACAATTTCACTCCAGCCTGGGCAACAAAGTAAGACTTCATCTAAAAAAACAAAAACAAAAAACATGCATTTAAAAAGGACTGGGAAGGTTCATTATGTCTAGATAAATAAAAGTTTTGTTTGTTTGTTTAAAGTTATTAATTTAAATAGAGACAGGGTTTCACCATGTTGCCCAGGCTGGTCTTGAACTGCTGAGCTCAAGCAATCTGCCCGCCTCAGCCCCCTAAGGTGCTGGGATTACAGACAAGAGCCACCTCATCCAGCCAATAAATTAGTTAATGGCTGATTTTTATGTTCTTTTCTTACCTATACTTTCGAATTGTCTATACCACACATCCATTGCTTTTATAATAAGGAGAAAAGAGTGAACACAAAATAAAAATACATAGAAGGAAATACATTAAAATTCAAACACTAACTTAATGGAGTGGTGAGGACATGGATTATCATTTTAAAAATCATTGTCTATTTTTAAATGTTCTTGAATGATTTGCATTACTTATTTTTTATTTATTTATTCTTTCCCTTCTTTTGCTTGCTAGGGAATATTTGCATTACTTATTATATGAAAAATTTAATATCGGAAACTTGTAGGAATCTAATTTGCTGTGCTGTCTGAAATTCACTCTTCGAAGTCAAATATTTGTGAGTAACTTGAAGCACACACCAAGTGTCAAGTTTTGAAAAGGGAAACTTTTAAGGTTATCAGCCAAAAACATAGTTGTAACTTCCCAGAAAATCTCAGGAAATTTTACCTATGGGCACCAAAGTATGCCCCAGGGGGTTCCTAAAGGGAGTGGGGGTGGATGTGGTGGTGGGGGCCCGGTGGGGGAGCTGCTGTGGATTCCTTAATATTCACCTAGAACGTCTTTGGCAGCAATGATTGATGGATGATATATAATTAATTTCACTTGACAAGCATAAAGGAAAAATTTCCCTGAGCCACTGTAACCTGAGCTAATGAAACCCTGTTTAACCAGGGGTGTGTATTTAGGCTGGATCTTACTTTAGTGACTTAGCCATTAGTAGGAATTCATTATTTACCTTTAGGATTCTTATCAGTACTTCCACTCTGTTTGCATGTGATTTTCACCTGATTGCTCAACATACTCAGCGTTATATGATTTGGAACTAAGTGAAAACATGCAAGATCACAAAAAGCTAATCTCGACTATCTCATCTCCTTAAAACTTTATGATTTTCTCTTCTCTTTCAGGATACATTACGGTATCTTCTGGAAAGATTCTGTGAACAAACAAGACACCTGTCTCAGCTCTCGTTAAACACTGGTCTTTCCATTTCCTTTAAGCTTTTCAGAGATTCAGGCCAGGACCTCACAGCTGATCACTTCTCTAACCCCACAAGGGCAGCAGCATCCTCTGGGGTCTACTACCCGTGAGATCCCTCTAGAGAAAGTTCCAGAAAACAAGATGAGTCCAAAGAGTTCATAAGGAACTGGCTTTTTGTTTTTCGTTTTTTGTTTTTTTGAGATAGAGTCTCACTCTGTCACCCAGGCTGGAGTGCAATGGCTCGGGCTCAGCTCACCGCAAACTTTGCCTCCTAGATTCAGGCGATTCTCCTGCCTCAGCCTTCTGAGTAGCTGGGTTTACAGGTGCGGGCCACTAATTTTTGCATTTTTAGTTGAAACAGGGTTTCACCACGTTGGTCACGCTGGTCTCGAACTCCCAACCTCATGATCCTCCCGCCTTGACCTCCCAAAGTGCTGAGATTACAGGCGTGAGCCACTGCGCCTGGCCTCACAAGGAACTTTTAGGGGAATCTGCAACTATTTACAGTTAACAGTGATAGGTAGGGAGCCAGGAGCTCTGGATTCGGCAGATGACCCTGCTCTCTGCCCGGCATGCTCACAAGAGGTGGCACAGATCCGTGGAGAGGAGGAGGGTGCACTCTGGCAGCAGCCTCCTTGCCTGGGAGCCATGTGACCCTTTGCTTCTCTTTTACTTCCAGGCTGAAGAAGGTTTTAGCCTTCATTTCTACACACCTACCTTTGGGGCCGGGCGCAGTGGCTCACGCCTGTAATCTCAACACTTTGGGAGGCCGAGACGGGTGGATCAACTGAGGTCAGGAGTTCAAGACCAGTCTGACCAACATGGAGAATCCCCATTTCTACTAAAAATACAAAATTAGCTGGGTGTGGTGGCACATGCCTGTAATCCCAGCTACTCAGAAGGCTAAGGCAGGAGAATTGCTTGAACCTGGGAGGCGAGATCATGCCATTATACTCTAGCCTGGGCGACAAGAGGGAAACTCCGTCTCAAAACAAACCAAGACAAATGTACCTTTGGCAGGCAGCTTACATCCTCCCTCAGCCGTGCTTGGGACCCCTGGCTCCCTGACTTCTGCACTCTGCCACCATTCTGGGCACCTCAGAGGCACGTACTAGAGGCAGGTCCTGTGTTCCTTTCCTGCCTCCTCCAAAAGGATGGTGCCATGTTATTTTTCAGCTCAAAATTCCACAACCACTCTGTTTTCTAGTAAACAAAAATTCTGCATTTTTAGCCCAACCATCAGTGTTCCTTCTTACCAGCTTGCCTCCAAGTTCTCTCTAATGTATCACAGTCCCTCCTGTTCAAATGGAAAATCCCCATCAAGGCGGCCCAGACTTCCTCACCGTCAGGTTTTGCGCACTCTACACACACACACACACACACACACACTCACACACACCAACACACCGCCACACACTCACACACTCACACACCACAGACACACCCACACAAACTCACACACTCACACACTAACATTCACACATGCACACACACGTGCGCGCACACACCACACACACGTGCGCGCACACACCACACACACAGACACACAATCACACACTCACACACACTAACACACACTCACACAGTAACATACACACACTCACACACAGTAACATACACTCACACTCACACACACACTAACATTCACTCATAAACACACTGTCCACCTTTGCAGAGCTCCTTTATGTTGCCAAGTGTCTCAGCCTAAAACATTCTCTCCTCTGAGCTCCTGTAGCTCTCTGGTTCCTCCGTTGTAGATACCCAGCACTTTCTTTCTTTCTCTCTTTTCTTTTTTTTTGAGCCGCAGTGTCACTCTGTTGCTCAGGCCGGAGTGCAGTGTCGTGATCCCAGCTCACTGCACCTCCGCCTCGGCCTCCGAGCAGCTGGGATTACAGGCATTCACCACCATGCCCAGCCAATTCTTGTATTTTTAATAGAAATGTGGTTTTACCATGTTGGCCAGGCTAGTCTCGAACACCTGACCTCAAGTGATCTACCTGCCTTGGCCTTGCAAAGGGATTATAGGCGTGAGCCACCGTGCCTAACCCGATAGCCAGCACTATCTAACTAAAATCACAGCTATTTTTCCATAGGTTTATTCTCTGCTAGGTTGTAGTCTTCTCAAAAGAGAAAGAATTACTAACAATTACCTATGTTTTCTATTTGTGTGTCTGTAGCAGAGTGTACACTACTGGCTGGGTGCGGTGGCTCACACCTCTAGTCTCAGCACTTTGGGAGGCTGAGGTAGGAGGATCACTTGAGGCCAGGAGTTCAAAACCAGCCTGGTCAACATAGCAAAGCCATGTCTCTGCAAAAAGGAAAAAAGAAAGGTGGTGTAGTAGCAAGGGCCTGTAGTCCCATCTGTTGGGGAGGCTGAGGCAGAAGGATCCCTTCAGCCCAGGAGATTGAGGCTGCAGTGTGCCATGATTGTGCACTGTGCTCCAGCTTTGGCGACGGAGTGAGGCTGTGTCTCTAAAATGTGTGCGTGCGCGTATGCGTGCTACATAGTAGGTTCTCAATGACTGCTCAGTGAATGAAGAACAGAGGCCACCCAGATACTGCAGACTAGTTTTTACATACTTCTGGATTGCTAAGGTGAAAAGCAGATGTGAGTACCAGAAATTGGAATCCACAACCCGAAAATAATATGGTTCTCCTTTTTAAAGTGCAAATCTCGGCCGGGCGCAGTGGCTCACGCCTGTAATCCCAACACTTTGGAAGGCCGAGACGGGTGGATTTTCTGAGGTCAGGAGTTCGAGACCAGTCTGACCAATACGGTGAAACCCCGTCTCTAAAAAAAATAAAATAAAGTGCAAATTTCTTACCAATAAAGAATAGACCATTCTCTCTTTCTTTTTTTCTTTTTTTTGAGACAGGGTTTCATTCTCGTAGCCCAGGCTGGAGTGCGGTGGCGCTATCTCGGCTCACTGCAACCTCCACCTCCCAGGTTGAAGCGATTCTCGTGCCTCAGCCTCCTGAGTAGCTGGGACTACGGCTATTCCTGACCTCAGGTGATCAGCCCACCTCAGCTTCCCAAAGAGCTGGGATTACAGGCGTGAGCCACCACGCCCAGTCAAATAAACTGTCTTCACAAATCAGGATGCTACATCTAAGACTTTCCCCTGTCATGCTCTCATGATAACCTGAGAAAACCCATGGCCAATCCTCTCCCCAGAAATATGCACATGTACACATCCAGAAAAATACTTATGTATAAATTTACATTTTTATTGAGTAATAGTATCAAACTTACAAAAAGTTGCAAAAATATAATAAAAATAACATTAGAAACATCCACAGACTGGACGGCATGGGTGCGGTTGCCATTAAAGAGATTCAGCCAGCTGGGCGTGGCGGCTCACACCTGTAATTCCAGCACTTTGAAGGCCAAGGCGGGCGGATCACCTGAAGTCAGGAGATCGAGACCACCCTGGCCAACATGGTGAAACCTCATCTCTACTAAAAATAGAAAAATTATATGCCAGGCGCAGAGGCTTACACCTGTAATCCCAGCACTTTGGGAGGCCGAGGCCAGCCTGGCCAACATGGTGAAACCCCATCTCTACTAAACATACAAAAATTAGCCAGGCAGGGTGGCAGGCACCTGTAATCCCAGCTACGCGAGAGGCTGAGGCAGGAGAATCGCTTGAACCTGGGAGGCGGAGGTTGCAGTGAGCCGAGATCACACCATGGCACTTCAGCTGGGAGACAGAGCAAGACTCCGTCTCATAAAATAAATAAATAAATAAATAAATAAATAAAAATAGAAAAAGTAACCAGGCGTGGTGGCAGGTGCCTGTAATCCGAAATCCTCAGGAGGCTGAGGCATGAGAATTGCTTGAACGGGGGAGTCAGAGGTCACCGTGAGCCGAGATCATGCCATGGCACTTCAGCCTGGGCAACAAGGGTGAAACTCCATCTCAGAAAAATTTGAAAAAATCAGTTAGCAGGCATGACATGTGGCCCTCAATCTCAATTGTAGGAGGAAATTTCTTTTTTATTAAAAATAAATATGTGCCCAACTCCCCCCCAAAATAAAGAAATGTCTACTGGGCATCGTAGCTCGTGCCTGTAGTCCCGTCTACTCAGGAGGCTGTTGCAGGAGGATCTCTTGAGTCCAGGAGCCGGAGGCTGGAATGAAGGCAGAGCCAGACCGGTCTCTTAAAAATAAATACATAAATACATAAATAAATACATAAATACGTAAATAAATAAGAAGTTAGGCGCGGTGACTCACACCTGTCATCCCAGCACTTTGGGAAGCTGAGGCGGGCAGATCACAAGGTCAGGAGTTCAAGACCAGCCTGGCCAACATGGTGAAACCCCATCTCTACTAAAAACATGAAATATAGCTGAGCATGGTGGTGGGTGCCTGTAATCCCAGCTACTCTGGAGGCTGAGACAGGAATATCGTTTGAACCCAGGAGGCAGAGGTTGCAGTGAGCCTAGATCAAACCATTACACTCCAGCCTGGGCAACAGGGTGGGGCTCTGTCTTAAAAGAAAAAAAAAAAAAAGAAACTTTCATATATCCTTTACCAGATTCACCTATTAACATCATTTGTTTTATGATTTTATTCCTCTGGCTTGCCCATTCTCTGTGTGTGTGCGAGCGCGTATGTGTATGAGTGTGTATATGTGCGCATAAAACTTTTTCTTGAAGTATTTGAGGGTTAGTTGCATATATTAAGTATTTACCATAAATATTTCAATGAGTATTTCTCAAGAATAGGATATTGTCCTATGTCATCATAGCAGCTATTACTTCATAAATGTACATGCTTTTTTCTAATTCACCATCTCTATTCCAATTTTGTCAGTTGATCTAATGATACCTTTTATGGCATTGTTTTTTCCTCCCGTACAGGCTCCAGTCGTGAGGACGGGGTCCCCTTGATGGGATTACTGTCTTTATAAGAAGAGGAAGAGAGCCAGCCTTCTTTCCCTCCAGTGAGTCAGAATACAATGAGCAGGTGGCCCCTGTAATCCAGGAGGAGGGCTTTTGCCAGAACCTGGCTATGCTGGCCCCCCGATCTTGCTCTTGTAGCCCCCAGAGTGTAGGAAATCAGTGTCTGTTGTTTAAGCCACCCCAGTCTGTGGTATTTCATGATGGCAGCCCAAGTGTCTAAGATGGTCCTCTCCTCCCCTTACGGATGATGTAATAAAACCAGGCACAGTGTCTTTCTACCTGTAATCACAGCAATTCCGGGGCCAAGGAAGGAGGAGCATTTGAACTCAGGAGTTCATGACCAGCCTGAGCCATGGAGTGAGACTGCCAAAAACAAAATTAGCCTGACATGGTTGTGGGCACCTGTAGTCCCAGGTACTCCAGAGGCTGAGGTGGGAGGATTGCTTGGGCCCTGGAGATCAAGGCTGCAGCGAGCCATGATTATGCCACTGCACTCCAGCCTGGGTGGCAGAGTGGCACCCTGTCTCAATAATGATAATAATAATGTAATACTGATGAGGTAGGGCAATTTTTGCCCCAGTATCTAAAAGGTAGTAATATCCTGTGGGAGCGCTCAACCATAGTTTTTGGTTTAGATTGGGATGCACGTGACCTTAGGCAAACATCTTAATCTCTCTGTATGTCAGTATCAGCATCTTTAAACAGGGATGATAATACCACCCGACTTATAATGTTGTGAAGGTTAAAGATCCATGTGAAGTGCTTAGAAAAGTACCAGCACATAGTAGGCACTATATAAATGTTAGCTATTGCAGATAGAATATAAGCTCCATGAGGTCAAGGATTTTACTTCCTGATATATTCCCACTGCCTGGAAGAGTGTCCGCACGGAGTAAGACAATATCCCACAAAATGAGTGAAAAATGCAAAGAAGTCTCATGCCTGTAGTCCCAGCTACTCAGGAAACTGACAGGAAGATGGCTTGAGGCCAGAAGTTTGCAGCTGAGTGGGCTATGACCGCAACTGGAAACAGCCACTGTGCTCCAGTCTGGGCAACATAGAGACTAACATCTCTAAAACAAAGTAAAATAAAATTTAAAAAGGAAAAAACCAGCTTGGGCAACATGATGAAGCCCTGTCCCTACAAAGAATACAAAATATTTAAAAACTAGCAGGGCACGGTGGCACATACTTGCAGTCCCAGCTACTTGGGAGGCTGAAATGCGAGGACCACCTGAGCCCAGGAAGTTGAGGCTGCAGTGAGCCATGACGGCACCACTGCATTCTAGCGTGGGTGACAGAGTGAGACCCTGTCTCAGAAAAAGAAAGAAAAGAGGGCCGGGCACGGTGGCTCAAGCCTGTAATCCCAGCACTTTGGGAGGCCGAGGCGGGTGGATCACGAGGTCAAGAGATCGAGATC
>NW_016107426.1:4678806-4690303 GCF_001604975.1 Cebus imitator | reverse complement strand
GGAAGGAAGGAAGGAAGGAGGGAAGGAAGGAAGGAAGGAAGAAATTAAATTCAAGAAATCGGAAAGACGCTGGAATTCTCCAGCTGATGTACAGTTTCCTACTTGGCTGGACGTTGACTGCAGCTGGCTGAGAACTCCTCAGCTCCTGATTAGGGCTGAACTCTTGAGGGATACTTTGCTCCTACTGGTTCAGGCAACCAGTTCCTCAGTTGGAGGCTTTGTTCTCTTACCACAGGACAGAAACACAAAGGCCAAAAGTCAGGTGCAGCTAACTAAGACAGACTGAACACGCTGGTTGATGGAAAAGCTTCCCCGGTCCTCACCTCCAGCAGACAGAGGGAAATAACCATACCTAGCCTGCCTAGCCTGCTGCCTTTTTTCAAAACAGTTTGACCCCTGTGTTTAATGACTTTAATTGCAGGGTAGGGGATCCTGAGCAGTAGGTTGCTCCGGGAGGTTTTGGGTTAGCAAATGGATATTCAAGGCAAGCAGTCTGTAGACTGAATGAACAGCATGTCTCCTTCATACATGAGCTGTGTCCTCAGCAGGCTGAGGCGTAGAGACCAAGATTTCTGAAATCGATGTTTTCTACCCCTCGTCAGAAATATTAGCATCCTTGCTAAAAATGCAGGTTTCAGGGCTTCACTTCAGAACGGCTAAACCCGCATTGGCATTGGCAGGGGGTGGAGGAGAAATGAGGACGGCGTGTGAAGCGGAGCAGAGCAGGAATCTTTTTCTTATTATTAATAAAATTTATTTTTTAGGGTTGTTCTGTGTTCATAGCAAAATTGAGCAGAAAGTGCACAGACTTCCCATATACCCCTTGTCACAACCTTCCCCACTGTCAATATCTGCACCACCACGTTTGTTATAATTTTTATTTATTTATTATTAATATTTGAGACAGAGTCTCGCTGTGTCGCCCAGGCTGGAGTGCAGTGGCACAATCTCGGCTCACTCTGCCTCCCGTGTTCAAGCGATTCTCCTGCTCAGCCTCTCAAGTAGCTGGGATTACAGGCATGCGCCACCACACCCAGCTAATTTTTGTATTTTTAGTAAAGGCAGGGTTTCACCATGTTGGCCAGGCTGGTCTCGAACTCCTGACCTCAGGTGATCCTCCCGCCTCGGCCTCCCAAAGTGCTGGGATTACAGGCGTGAGCCACTGCACCTGGCCTACATTTGTTATAATTGACAAACCTATATTGACACATCATTTTCACGCAGAGACCATAGCTTATATTAGGGTTCACTGTTGGTGTGGTGCATTCCATGGGCTTATAATTATGGACACGATCCATAATTATAGTATCATACAGAATACTTTCACTCTTCTGAAAATCCTCTGTGCTGTGCCCATTTATATTTATCCCTCCCTTCCCTTTCCAGCCCCTGGCAATCACTGATATTTTTTTTTTTAAACAGAGTCTTGCTCTGTCGCCTGTTGTGCAGTGGCATGTGCTTGGCTCATTGCAATCTCTGCCTCCCGGATTCAAGTGATACCCCTGCCTCAGCCCCCAAGTAACTGGGACTATGGGCGAGCATCACCATGCACAGCCAATTTTTTTTTTATTTTTTATTTTATTTTTTTAATATTTTTAAAAAGATGGGTTTCACCATGTTGGTCAGGCTGGTCTTGAACTCCCGACCTCAGGTAATCCTCCTGCCTTGGCCTCCAAAGTGCTTGGATTACAGGCATGAGCCACCACGCCCGCCTTTTTTTTTTTTTTTTTTTTTTTTAAGTAAAGACAGGGTTTCACCATGTTGGCCAGGATGGTCTCGATCTCCTGACCTCGTGATCCACCCACCTCAGCCTCCCAAAGTGCTGGGATTACAGGTGTGAGCCACCACGTCCTGCCTGATCTTTCTACTGTCTCCATAGTTTTGTCTTTTCCAGGACGTCGTATAGTTGTAATCATTCAGTATATAACATTTTCGGACTGGCTTCTTTTACTTCATAATATGTGTTTAAGTGTTCTCCGTGTCTTTTCATGGCTTGATAGCTCATTTCTTTTTAGAACTGAATAATATTTCATTGCCTGCCTGTACCACTGTTTATCCATTTACCTACTGAAGAGCATCTTAGCTGCTTCCAGGTTTTGGCAATTATAAAGAAAGATGGCATAAACATCCATGGGCATGTTTTTGTATGCACATACATTTTCATGGAGTTGGTTTTGTTTTGAGTTTGGAAACAGGGTCTCGCTCTGCTGCCCAAGCTGGAGTGCAGTGGCACTAACATGGCACACGGCAGCCTCATCCTCCCAGCTCAGCCTCCACCTCACCTCGAATAGCTGGGACTACAGGCATGCACTTTAATGCCCAGGTAATTTTTAAAATACTTCTTTGCAGAGACGGAATCATGCTGTGTTGCCAGGCCTGGTCTCAAACATGTACGCTCAAAATCCCGCCACAGCCTCAGCTGGGATTAGAGGTGTGAGCCACCACACCCAGCTCTTATTAAGATCTTAATAAAATTGTAATTCATTTGGACAAATACCAAGGAGCAAGATTGCAGCATCATGTGGTAAGAGTATGTTTAGTTTAAACCTTCTTCCAAAGTGGCTGTACCATTTTGCATCCCCACCAGCAATGCATGAGAGTTCCTGTTGCATCCCTATCAGCAATGCATGAGAGTTCCTTTGCATCCTACCAGCAATGCATGAGAGTTCCTCTGCATCCTACCAGCAATGCATGAGAGTTCCTTTGCTCCACATCCTTGTCAGCATTTGGTGTTGTCAGTGTTCTATATGCTGGTCTTTCTAATACATGTGTAGTGGCATCATGTTGTTGTTTTAACTTGCAATTCCCTGAGGAGGACATGTGATGATGAACATCTTTTCATATGCTTACTTGGAATCTGTTTATTTTCTTTGGTGAAATGGCTATTCAGGTCTTTTGCCTATTTTAAAAATCAGGTTCAATTTTCTTATTGTCAAGTTTTAAGAGTTGTTTCTATATTTTATTATTATTATTTATTTATTTATTTTAAATAGAGATGGGGTGTCACCATGTTGGCCGGGCTGGTCTCGAACTCCTGACCTCAGGTGATCCACCCATCTCAGCCTCCCAAAGTGCTGGGATTACAGGCATGAGCCACCGTGCCCGGCCTATTTTATTATTTTTATTGTTTTTATTTTGTATTTTTTTGAGACCGAGTTTTGCTCTTGTTGCCCAGGCTAGACTGCAATGGTGCAATCTTGGCTCACTGCAACCTCCACCTGCCAGGTTCAAGCGATTCTCCTGCCTCAGCCTCCCGAGTAGCTGGGATTACAGTCATGCACCACCATGCCCGGCCAATTTTTTGTATTTAGTAGAGACAGGGTTTCATCATATTGGTCAGGCTGGACTTGAACTCTTGGCCTCAGGTGATCCATTTGCCTCGGGCTTCTGAAGTGCTGAGATTACAGGCATGAGCCACAACACCTGACCGAGAGTCCTTTGTGTATTTTAAATAACAATACTTTATCAAATGTATATTTTGGAATTATTTCTTCCCAGGCTATGACTTTCCATTCTCTTGAGGAATCTGCCTTTTTAACCAGCTCGTTCACGCATGCAATAAAGTTTGAGGGTCACCCGACACCTAAGAGGTGAGGAAATATTATTTTCAACCATCAAAACATAACGATGCACTTTAGTTTTGCTTGTAAACACAATCCTATAAATAACACACACTATAAACATAATATAATAAGAATATACATTGGTGAACTTGACACACACACAAATCTTCATTAGCTCTCATCTAGTTATATGAAAACGGATAGAGCATAAGAAAAGGTCAGGAGATCTGCATTCTAACAGGAATTTTACTACTAATTAGCCATATGACCCTAAACTGATCTTTTTCTGCGTCTCTAGATCCTGGTTTCCTTGGGTGTGAAATGGTGGGGATTCATGAGTTGAGCTTTAAAGTTCCCTGTGGTCCTGTGGCTTCATCAAAGCCAAGACAAGGAGCCTATTTCTAGCAATAAAAATCCTGAGTAAACATGGGTGGTACATATTAATAAGAAATGCCTTTGATTTGGCATCTTTTAGACTTTGGGTAACAATCCTCAGAGTTAGGATTTAATGCAGACTTGACTAATGCATAAATTAAGCAAGGTTAGCGTCCCCACCAAAGTGCCACTGTGGTCGGTAAAACAAACCCAGATTGATAATGGATAAATTTAAATGAGAAAGTGTGTGTGTGTATACACAATTACGTATAGGGCAGAACATAGAGAATTTCAGACTCAACAGACTTTGTGAATGCAAAGAGAAACAAAAATAGAAACCATGGAATAGCCAGATGGCTGAGCCTTCTATTTTTAAACATAGCATGAGTTCTGTGGGAGTATGTCAATGAATAGCACTAGGAAAAATGTGATAACCTTTAGTGTTTCTGCGTTTTAAACAAAGCAGTATCATATAAGGTGTCAAATATCAAGGAAACTATGTAATGAAATAAAAGAAGTGAGTGCTTTTAAGTCCATCCAGCTCAGCCTTCAATATTACACCGTGATTCAAAGCACTAATCAAACGTTCTTCATGCTTGAAGCTTCGAGTTATTTACAATGACTGTAATATTTCCAAGAAACACCGAAGCTAGTAGGTGAAGTTTCCTTCCCCCGCCCCATATATCTACACTTAACTTCTTTTCAGATGCCCTGATATAGTCATGGCATAACAAAACGTGACAGAATAAACACATCCGTGGGTCATCGATGAGCCAAACTTTGTGAAACATCTAAGAAAATGTGTTTGAAAAAGAACTGCACGGTTCAGAATTTTAGAGTAACTCACGAATCAGCGAACCCAGTCAGAAGATTACTCACTTAAGAATGATATAATTACTTTCAGTTTGCTTAAAGCCAGGGAAAAGTTGACACAGCGATTAAAGGAAAATGGGTGAAAAAAATAGAGTTACATTATACCGACTAAATTCAGGCTGTTCCAAGGATAGGCCCGAAGCCTATTTGAGGAAAGATTATCTTGACAAATTGGATAAACATTCTCTGCATGACAGGACGCTGATGGAGAGTCTGCTCTGCAAGCACACCTGCTGGTGCTCTGCTCAGTGTTTGACCAAGGTGTTCAGCTTGCCCGAGTTCTCCCAGGGGCTTTGTTTAACGTTTGGCAGGTAGAGGCAGAGCCGGGAGAGGCCTTGGTAACAGTTGTTGGGCTCTGCAGATGTCTTACCCCACCCCATCCCCACCCCCACCTCCCCATTTGGGTTAAAACAACTCTGGCTAGACCAGTCCACAAAAGGCAACACCAGACTTTAACAAACAGTTCATGCTTAAGGAGGCCTGCAGTCTAATGTTCCTAAGGCAAATAAAAATGGCAAATGCAAATAAATGCATCAACACCCCCCGTCTTTTTTGGCTTCCTTCCATAGTCAACTGGGATAGAGAGGTCAGGTCCAACACAGGGAATTACTATGGACGCAAACTTTCCAGTGCACCAAGCATCCTGGTGCCGGGGGAGAGGAAGCACGAATTCGGTGCATTTCTGCCCAAGGCCAGGCTTACCTGGGCCAAATGACTATAGACATGGACAGTCAGTGGCCTCCTGAAAGTTTCTGTAGCAACTCTGGCATTGTCAAATTGTCTCAAAGTCTTGGGTAGCCTGAAAGTGCGTCTTTGCTATAACTTGGGATCCTTGGAAAGCAATCACCCTAGAGGCAGTAATTTGAGAATGGCTTCTTAGTGTTGGCCATTTGGTATTTTCTAGTGCTGCTCTATGACTCAGGGCAGCACTAATTTGGGGAGCAGTATACCTAGAAATGTCATTAGGCAGTGTGGGGATTTCCAACATATTCGGGACCCCCAGAGTGAAATGAACAACTTAGAACAATTTTGCATTTTGCTAGGTCAAATTGGTTCAACCAAAATTGCTTTGTGTCAGCTTGTTTTAAGCCTGAAGTCAACTTGTAGCCGATCCAGTGGTTCCAAGCATAAAGGCCTCACATTATCGTGATGGCTACATTGGTTAGAAATTGAGTTAGGAATAACAGTGGTTTTAATTTGTTAATTTTATAAGTCCTTGGGAAGTTATTCCTGGGTGCCAGGATGGGAAGCACCACGGAGCTCCACCCTCCACAAAGTCCACTTTGCAATTTTCAAAGGAGAACTTCGGTTTTATAGATGCTAAAGCCACACTCTCACCTTCGACGTGAACACGCCTCCTGTCTCTCTCCACCTCATTTCTCTGCCCCTCCCCTTAGACTTTTCCAACAAATAAACAAACTGAATATTGTAAAAATCAAATCTTAGGAAAAAGCTAGAATGATGACCCTGCTTGATTCAAAGTCAGCTGACATTTAACGTGTGTCTACCACATCCCTAGACATATCTTGTATAATCCTCACGCAGGGAAACAAGTATTATTTATCTTCACCTTAAGTATGTGAAATCTCAGCCAGGCGCAGTGGCTCACACCTGTAATCCCAGCACTTTGGGAGGCTGAGGTGGGTGGATCACCTGAGGTCAGGAGTTCAAGACCAGCCTGGCCATCATGGTGAAACCCCATCTTTTTTTAAAAGAAAAAAAAAAAGTATGTGAAATCTGAAGTTTAGAAGACATTGAGTTACAAATCCAGGTTCACACAGCTAGAATGTCAAGAACCCAGGAGTTATTTTCAGTGACTTTGTGCTGGATTCAGTCATGGAGAAACCCAGTCTCTACTAAAAATACAAAACATTAACCAGGCATGGTGGTGCATGCTTGTAATCCTAAGCTACTTGGGAGGCTGATGGAGGAGAATTGCTTGAACCTGGGAAGCGGAGGTTGCAGTGATCCAAGATCATGCCATAGCCCTTCAGCCTGGGCAACAAGAATGAAACTCCATTTCAAAAAAAAAAAAAAAAAAAAATTGATAGAGTCAGTCAGGTGTGGTGGCTCATGGCTGTAATTCCAGCACTTTGAGAGGCCAAAGCGGGTGGATCACCTGAGGTCAGGAGTTCAAGACTAGCCTGACCAACATGGAGAAACCCCGTCTATTAAAAATACAAAATTAGCCAGGTGTGGTGGCAGGTGCCTATAATCCCAGCTACTTGGGAGTCTGAATCAGAAGAATTGCCTGAACCGGGGAAGCAGAGTAATGGAGGTAGTGGTGAGCCAAGATGGCACCATTGCACTACAGCCTGGACAACAAGAGCAAAACTCCATCCAAAAAAAAAAAATAGAGTCAAAGTTGATGATTTTTCCTGGTATTATTTCAGAGCATTAAAAAAAATGTTTTAGTGATATATGTTAATTATATGTTATTTTCTAAGCTTGACATTTGAAATAAATTTTAAATGTAGTTTACTGGCAATGGGAGGTGTTTTGGTGTTATTTGAATCTTAGTGGAAATCCTGCCTCTGGCTGTGTAATCATGAATTCATCACTTAACCTTCAGTGGCCTGTTTCTGAATCTGTAAAATGAAAAGAAAGATGGTTACCTCCCAGGGTTGAATTTACTTATGCTGCTATTTATCCTTAGACTTTTTCCGTCTCTCTTAGTGGACTATGAACTTCTGTTAAGCACGGACTTTGTCCTCATCATCTATGTAACCTTCATTTATTTCATTGGGTTGTGCATATACTATTTGTTGAGTAAATAAATTAATTATATGATTGCATTTGTCACATGTTAGGATCTCAATAAAAGTTTTATTTTCCTTTTTTCTTTTCTTTTTAAGGACTAATAAGGTGCTTATCAGAGAAGAGGAAAAAACTACTCAACTAGGCAGGACGCGGTGGCTCACACCTGAGGCCGAGGTGGGCGGATCACCTGAGACCGGGAGTTCGAGACCAGCATGACCAACGTGGGAAACCTCATCTCTACGAAAAATGCACAATTAGCCAGGCGTGGTAGTGTGTGTCTGTAATCCCAGCTACTCGGGAAACTGAGGCAGGAGAATCACTTGAACCCTGGAGGCAGAAGTTGCAGTCAACTGAGATCACACCATTGCACTCCAGCCTGGGCAACAAGAGTGAAACTCCATCTCAAAAAAAAAAAAAATCTCAAATAATTTTAGGCAACTGTAAACAAAAGTGGAAGAGATACACAGCTATATCCTTTTCTGTGGAGGCAAAGGAGTCTCTTCAAGTGATCCATACTGGTGCAGGGAGGTGTCTCAACAGGTGCATCACAACACGATGCCACAAGACCAGGTCATAGAATGGAAGAGTCAAGGTCCAGATTATCAAAGAATTAAGAGAGCACATGGCCGGGTGTGGTGGCTCATGCCTGTAATCCCAGCACTTTAGGAGACTGAGGTGGGCGGATCACCTGAGGGCAGGAGTTCAAGACCAGCCTGGCCAACATGGTGAAACCCCATCTTTAAAATAGAAAAAAAAGAAAGAGCACAATGGACCATCTTCCCTATGTCTCAGAAATGCTGAAGTAGTTGAAGAATTGATCTTGCCATTCTCTAGGAATCACGTTCCTCTTTAATTCACCTGGCTGCCGCTGCTTCACCTCTGTGTAGGTATTGAGACTCTGCGTAGGGACAAAAAAAAAAAAAAAGAAAAATGATTAAATACAAAAGAAGACAAAATATTTGCTCATGTTTTATACATAAGTAATATTGGGGTCACACCTTTCCTGAGATCAGTCTGGATTCCAGAGCAGGTCTGATTTTAGAGAATACTAAAACATTTGCCTATCGGTCTTAAATTATTCAAATAGAGGGTGCAAGAGGAGGCAGAGAAACGAAGAAAAGGCTATTGATTTGAGGGAACGAAAGCCTGAAGGAGCTGGTTATGCAGGTAGTGTTCATGATGCCTTGGGCCAGTAACTTCAGCTATATATTATCATGGCCACCTGCTTCCTCCCTGGAAAACTAGAGAAGAGTGGGGATTGGTTCAACTCTGGTGTCAAAATATGTATGCGTGTGTTTGAGTGTGTGTGTGTGTGTGTGTGTGTGTTCGTGTGGGGGTGGGGGGAAGGTTTGGTTTTTTTTGTTTGGTTTTGGTTTTGGTTTTTTGAGACAGAGTCTCACTCTGTCACCCAGGCTGCAGTGCAATGGCTGATCTGAACTCACTGCATCTGCCTCTGAGGCTCAAGCAATCCTCCCACCTCAGCCTCCTGAGAAGCTGGTACTAAAGTGCACACCCACCTAATTTTTGTAGGTTTTGTAGAGACAGGGTTTCAAACTCCTGGACTCAGGCAATCCATCTGCCTCAGTCTCCCAAAGTGCTGGGATTACAGGCATGAGCCACCACACCCGGCCCTATTTAAATTAATTTCAATTAAAAATTCAGTGCCTAAGTTGCACTAACCACATTGCAAATGCTAAATAGCCACATTTCCACTTACTATCATATCAGGCAGTGTAGATATAGATCATTTTCACCATCTCCGAAATGTTTATTGAACAGCACTGTCTAATGCAGGGAATCCCCTCATCGATTTAACTCTGAGTCTCTAGACCTGTCTGCAGTATACGTCCATCTACCTTCCCCTTTGTGCCAATGGAAGAAGTGTTTCCGATCTGTCAGAGGACGAGCCCCTCCACGTGTCATCTGCATCACCGTTTCTCTCACCAACTCAAGGGCCTTGCTTTCTGTCTCACCATTCCGTATGGTAATTTTCCCCCTTTCTACTGAATTATTATTATTGACAAAATGTCAGATCTTTTAAAAAATAATATTCCTCAGTTGGGGGTGGGAGAAAATTTTTTAAAAGTAAAAATAAAAAATAATATTTCTTACTTCTGAGAAATGAAATAGACTGACTTTTTTTTATTACTCCTGCTAAGTACAATGGAAAAATTCTGGAAATTTTATACATAAATATATCTATACATAATATATAGATATATGTAGATATTACATATATTTTTACATCGATATTATATATAAAATATATTGATAAGATATATATCTATATCCATATCTTCTATCTATATATCTCAAGGCTCAGCTCAGAAAGGTGGAGGGAAAAGACAGGCTGGCTAGAAAACTTGGAGCCCAAAGGAAAAACACATCAGTGAATTTCCTGCGTTTTCTTTTTTTCTTTTCTTTTTTTTTAGACAGAGTCTCACTCTGTCGCCAGGCTGGAGTGCAGTGGCACGATCTGGGCTCACTGCAACCTCCAATTCCCTGGTTCAAGTGATTCTCCTGCCTCAGCCTCCAAAGAAACTGGGATTACAGGTGCACCCCAGGACGGCCAGCTGAGTTTTGTATTTTTAGTAGAGACGTTCACCATGTTGGCCAGGCTGGTCTCGATCTCCTGACCTTGTGATCTGCCTGCCTCAACCTCCCAAAGTGCTGGGATTACAGGCGTGAGCCACTGCACCCGGCTCCTGGGTTTTCTTTTTGCCTCAAATATCTCAGACTTGGAGCAGAACAAGCTGGCAACCTAGAAATGCTAATAAATGCAGACAAAACCACCCCAACAAAAACCTGCTCTCTCTTGCCAAAGAACCAGGAAAGGGGCAGCCTAGCAAAACAGAGGAGTTTTAGATAATAGCCGCTTCACTGCAGCCAAACACCACAGAAAAACTGCGGCACCACCTCCACAGCAGCCAGCAAAGGCCAAACAGGGACCTAGAATTTCACCCTTTTGAGACCGTGGGAGATGCCATGGCACCCACCCTGGGACGGTGTCAGGGAAGGCCGAACATCTCTACCAACCCGTAACAAGACTACTCCCAGCCGAGTTTTCCGTAGAGACACCTAAGGATTCTAGACTTTCACCCCCACCTGGCAGTAACAAGCATTCTTCCTCATCGCCACTGAACAGGGCGGAGGAAAGCCCAGTGGGGAGTCAGGATATTCGCCACTACCGTGGTAGCAAGGCCACTGACAGGGCCACTGACAAGGCCACCGCAGCATCGGTGGAGACCATACCAGGAGCTGCAACCTCCCGTGACTTAGTAACAGGGAGCACCCCCATCTCAGGTATAAACAGAGCGTAATGATTAAGTGGGATTTTTTTTTGGCGGGGGTGGGGGACGAAATCTCATTTTGTGGCCCAGGCTGGAGTGCAGTGGCACCATCTCGGCTCACTACAACTGCTGACTCCAGGTTCAAGCAATTCTCTTGCCTCAGCATCCCGAGTAGCTGGGATTACAGGTGCACGCCACCCACCCCCGTATCCCCGGCTAATTTTTTTGCACTTTTAGTAGAGATGGGGTTTTACCATGTTGGCCAGGCTGGTCTCAAACTCTTGACCTCAAGTGATCCGCCCACCTTGGCCTCCCAAAGTGCTGGGATTAAGGGGTGAGCCTGAAGCTGGACTTCTAAATCAGGATGGCAGTGATGAGGTGGCACTCTTCCTTCCCTTGCAAGAGAGATGTCAGGGAAAGACAAATAAAACAGAATTTTGGCTGGGCGTAGTGGCACACGCCTGTAATCCAAGCACTTTGGAGGCCAAGGCGGGCGGATCACCTGAGGTTGGGAGTTCAAGACCAGCCTGACCAACATGGTGAAACCCCGTCTTTAAAAAAACAGAATTTTTAAATAAGATGCAGTCTCAAAACATAATATGAAAATATCTGATTTTCTTTTTTTTTTTTTTTTTT
>NW_016107426.1:4670109-4678241 GCF_001604975.1 Cebus imitator | reverse complement strand
GACCAGGATGGTCTCGATCTCTTGACCTCGTGATCCACCCGCCTGGGCCTTCCAAAGTGCTGGGATTACAGGCGTGAGCCACCGCGCCCGGCCAATATCTGATTTTCAATGAAAAATCACTCATCTCGGGAACCAGGAAGATATCAAAAAAAAAAAAAAAAAAAAATACAATCAGTAGATTCCAATTATTCCAGGATAACAGAGACATTAGAATTATCTCACAAAGATTTTAAAGCAGGCATGGTAAAATGCTTCAGTGAGGCCAGGTACAATGGCTCACCCCTGTAATTCCAACACTCTGGGAGGCTGAGATCCAGATTCTTTAGGAATATAGACATCGAGGCCTGGCGTGGTGGCTCACGCCTGTAATCCAAGCACTTTGGAGGCCAAGGCGGACGGATCACCTGAGGTCAGGAGTTCAAGACCAGCCTGACCAACATAGTGAAACCCTGTCTTTAAAAAAAAAAAAAGTAAAAAATTAAAAAAAAAAAAGGGAATACAGACATCGAAATTTTTAAACAATTTGAAAAATTTAATAAATTATATTAAAAATTTAATAAATTATATTAAATTAAATTATTTAATAAATAAATTTATTTATTAAATAAATTTAATGTTATATTAAGTAGAATTAACAAATTTTGTTAGCAAACAGAATTCAGTAATATATAAAAGTAATATAGGCTGAGAGACCAGCTGGGCCAACATGGTGAAACCCAGTTTCTACTAAAAATTCAAAAATTGCTGGGCGTGGTGGCTCACGCCTGTAATCCCAGCACTTTGGGAGGCCAACGCAGATGGATCACCTGAGGTCAGGTGTTCGAGACCAGCCTGACCAATATGTTGAAACCTGTCTCTACTAAAATTACAAAAATTAGCCTGGCATAGTGATGTGTGCCTGTTTTCCACAGACTCCAGCTACTCTGGAGTCTGAGGCAGGAGAATCGCTTGAACCCGGGAGGCAGAGGTTGCAGTAAGCTGAGATCACGCCACCGCATTCTGGCCTAGGTGACACAGCTAGACTCCATCTTAAAAAAAAAAATACAAACATTAGCTGGGTGTGGTGATGCACACCTGTAATCTCAGCTACTGAGGTGGGAGAATTGCTTGAACCCAGGAAGCAGAAGTTGCTGTGAGCCGAGATCGCACCATGCCCTCCAGCCTGAGAGACAGAGCCAGACTCCATCTCAAAAAAAAAAGTAATATAATGTAAAGGTAATATATAACAAGAACTACACACATGACCAAGAGAGATTTATTTCAGGCATGCAAGGTTGATTCAATACTTAAAAATTAGCTGGGCAGCCGGGCGCGGTGGCTCAAGCCTATAATCCCAGCACTTTGGGAGGCCGAGGCGGGTGGATCATGAGGTCAAGAGATCGAGACCATCCTGGTCAACATGGTGAAACCCTGTCTCTACTAAAAATACAAAAAATTAGCTGGGCATGGTGGCGCGTGCCTGTAATCCCAGCTACTCAGGAGGCTGAGGCAGGAGAATTGCCTGAACCCAGGAGGCGGAGGTTGCGGTGAGCTGAGATCACGCCATTGCACTCCAGCCTGGGCAACAAGAGTGAAACTCCGTCTCAAAAAAAAAAAAATTAGCTGGGCACAGAGGCTCACACCTATAATCCCAACAGTTTGAGGGGCCAAGGCATAAGGATCACTTGAGCTCAAGAGTTCAGGACCAGCCTAGGCAACGTAGTGAGACTTTATCTCTGCTGAAAATTAAAGCATGGCTGGGCACGGTGCCCTGTGCCTGAAGTCCTAGCTACTCAAAAGGCTGAGGTGGGAGGATAACTTGAGCCCTGGAAACTAAGCCTGCAGTGACTTATGATGCCACTGCACTGCAGCCTGGAAGACAGAGACAGACACTATCTCAAAAAAAATTAAAAATATAAAAATTTGCAAACTAATTAATAAAACCCACCATATTAACAGGTTAAAAAAATTACATGATTATATCAATGCATACAGAAAACTGTTATGACAAAATTCAATACCTATTTATGATTTCAAAAACTTTTGGAGGCTGGGAACAAATATATATATAAAACATATATATAATATGTATCATATATTAAAAATGCAAATATATATTTGTATATATAAGGGTATATTATATAACATAGATAATATATATATTAAAAATACAAATATATATATTTGTATTCAGGAGGCTGAGGCAGGAAAATTGCTTGAACCTGGGAGGCAGAGGTTACAGTGAGCCAAGATCGCACCATTGCACTCCAGCCTGGGCAACAAGAGCAAAACTTTGTCAAAAAAAAAAAATTAAAGGCTAAAATTGATAAGACTATAATGATTGAACATGGGCGGAGGCAGAAATTAAAAGAAGGAAGTAGTCCATATCGCCTCCTAAATGTCCGTCTTCAATAACCAGGTAGGTGGTGTGGGGAAAAGGGATGTGTTCATGAGAGAGGTTTTGCATTATAAGGAGTAGATTGTGGAAAATCAAGAAAATTAACGTGATCCATTCTGGTATGCCTGGGAGTGGTGAAGGCAAGGAGAAGTAAATGAGAGGAGTCCCTTGGAGGGTTCTTCCAGTCAAAACAGTTGGTGAATCACTGCTACCTTGGGTTTAAACAAGAAGCACTCCAATGCTAGAACTCAAATGAACGCTGATGGTGATGCCAAGAAAAAAGCCCCTCTGGGCGCGGTGGCTCCGGCCTGTAATCCCAACACTCTGGGAGGCCGAGGAGGGCGGATCACTTGAGGTCAGGAGTTCGAGAGCAGCCTGACCAACATGGTGAAACCCTGTCTACACTGAAGACACAAAAATTAGTTGGGTGTGGTGGAGGCTGCGGTGAACCAAGATCATGCCACTGCACTCCAGCCTGAGTGAAAAGGTAAGACTCAATCTCAAAAAAAAAAAAAAAAAAAAAAAAAAACAAAAAAAAAAAAAAAAAAAAAAAAAAAAAAAAGGCCCCAATATCAATCCTTGTCCCCAGAATGCTATCAATCTATCATTAAAACATACTGGTTTTCGGCCAGGCGCAGTGGCTCATGCCTGTAATCCCAGCACTTTGGGAGGCCGAGGTGGATGGATCACTTGAGGTCAGGAGTTTGAGACCAGCCTGGCCAACTCCTAGCTGTTGTGAAACAACAGGCGTTGTGAAACCCGTCTCCAATAAAGACACAAAATTTAACTGAATTTGGTGCCAGATGCCTGTAATCTCAGCTACTCAGGAGGCTGAGGCAAGAGAATTGCTTGAACCCAGGAGGTAGAGGTTGCAATGAGCGGGCATCGCGCCACTGCACTCCAGCCTGGGCCACAGAGCAAGACTCTATCTCAAAACACACACACACACACACACACACACACACACACACACACACACACACCAAAAAACTGGTTTTCAAGAAATCAGCAAAGAGAAGACACTGGCAGTTCAGACTCGAAGTGGCCAAAGGCAGAGTACGGACGGCACTGTGGTGAGTTGCTGTGCTCACGTCTGCTTTTCAAACAGCCGCTGTCCTCCCCCTTTTGCATCTGAACAAGGAACAAGGAAATACCACGTATGTGACATAACAGGATGCCAGCAGAGAGGCCTCGATCACTGTGTAAAATATGCACAACCCTCTTCTGTCAGGTCCACGTGGTCTTAGCCCGTGTGATTCTCTTCCCCTGAACTCACCTCTCTTTACCTCTCATCATCCTGCATCTCCCTAGAGCACGTGGCTCTATCCCTCACGTCCCAGCTTTCTCATTAATTGGGTGGTTTATGGTGTTTCCATTTGAGGATAACAGAGACAAAAGGTCCTTTAAAAAAAAAAAAAAAGCTGGGTGCAGTGTCTCACGCCTGTAATCCCAGCACTTTGGGAGGCCGAGGTGGGTGGATCACCTGAGGTCAGGAGTTCAAGACCAGCCTGGCCAGCATGATGAAACCCTGTCTCTACTGAAAATACAAAAATTAGCCGGGCAGTGGCGGTGCATGCCTGTAATCCTAGCTACTCAGGAGGCTGAGGCAGGAGACTCGCTTGAACCTGGAGGCAGAGGTTTCAGTGAGCTGAGATGGCGCCACTGCACTCCAGCCTGGGCAACAGAGCGAACTCCGTCTAAAAAAAAAGTGTTCTCCTATTACAGGTACCCCTTTGCTGATCAAGAAGTTTTCATTTGCCTCCATGTACAGTCAACTGTGAGCTTTCCTTCTGCTGTTTGCAGTCTTAGTGACAACCCCACGGAAGGATTAGGTGCAAATGTCACTCTGCTGTTTCCTTCAGTAGATTATGTGAGTATAAATTGGATTGTGTAAGTGCATACTAGCTCTTTCCCTTCAATGCTAATACAGCAAGCTGTATTTGAGATCTTTTTTTAAATTTCCTTCAGAAGGATAAAATGAGAAAGCAAGGAGTCACAACTTTCTTTCTCTTGGCAAGCGGAAATATTGAACTGAGAAGCTTGCCAAACTGCCAATCTCTGCATGAAATGTATCCAATAACCTGGGGATTAAAATTCACGATGCCCACTGACTGTGGAGCTTATTGGAAATGATTTCTTTATGAAGATTTCTTTTTCTTTGTTTTTAGATGGAGTCTCTCTCTGTTGCCCATGCTGGAGTGCAGTGGTGCCATCTCGGCTCACCACAGCCTCCTCCTCCCAGGTTCAAGCGATTCTCCTGCCTCAGCCTCCTAAGGAGCTGCTCTTATCTATGTTTCCCTCTCACTTTACATCAGTGTTTATATATATATATATATATCTTTCTTTTTTTTTTAGTTGGAGTCACACTCTGTCACCAGGCTGGAGGGCAGTGGTGCGATCCTGGCTTGCTGCAACCTCCACCTCCCGGGTTCAAGTGATTCTCCTGCCTCCGCCTCCTGAGCAGCTGGGATTACAGGCGCCCGCCAATGTGCCTGGCTAATTTTTGTATTTTTAGTAGAGACAGGGTTTCTCCTTCTTGGCTAGGCTGATCTTGTACTCCTGACCTCGTGATCCACCTGCCTCGGCCTCCCAAAGTGCTGGGATTACGGGCATGAGCCACCGTGCCTGGCCATTATATACATATATCATATAGTTATTAGTTTACATGTTTTGTCTCTGCTTTTTCTTTCAAAATCAAGATGCTTTGTTAATTATTCAGCAACCGGCATAGTGCCCCACATAGAGGAGACAACTGTTTATGTCAGTATTAGGAGTTAAGACATGCTTTCATTTATTCATTTATTCATTCATTCATTTCTCGGGGACCACATGTCCCAGGCTCTCAGGATCTAGTTAGTAGTGAATGAGATGAAGGTAACAGCCATCATATAACTTACATTACAGTGTAGGAGGCAGAAACAGGGTAATAAACAAAAGAAGCAAATTAACAAACAAGATAATTACATGTTGAGATTATTGCTGGGAAAAAAATCTAAAGAGACGGATGGGAAAGAGTCAGCCTGTGGAGGCCAGCCTAGACAGGGGGGTCAGGAAGAGACCCCGAGAAGCTGACACTTGAGCTGAGATTGGAAAGATTTGAAAGTGCAGAAGTGGGAACGGGACTGACTTGTTCAAGGAACAAGAAAAAAGACCAATACAGAGTGAGGAGGGCTGAGCAGTATCAGTCAACGTGGGAAAACGGGCCCCAGGACACGGGACCTCGCTAGGATACAGTAAGGAGTTTAGCTTTTACTCTGAACAGCAGAAGTCCTTCGAGGGTTTTAAATAAGGGAGTGGCTTGGATCTGATTACAAATGTAAGAAATGCGCATTTGTCCTTGTAGACAGTGGATTTGAGAAGAACAAGAGGGAAGATCAGGGAGCCGATGAAGGGATTACTCCAGAATTCTCGGCCAGAGGTGATGATCGCTTGCGGGTAGGAGGGCAAAGGTGGGGATAGAGAGAAGCAGATAAAGCAGAGATGTCATCTGGAGGTCAAATTAAAAGGCCTGGGCGGTTATTCTAATGTGCGTGGAGCTAGGGGGAGATAAGGTCAATGAAGTAGTTAAGAACTACCCTGAGTCAGGCATGGTGGCTCACTGCTGTAATCCCAGCACTTTTGGAGGCCAAGGCAGGAGGATCACTTGAGCCCGGGAGTTTGAGACCAGCTTGAGCAACACGGCAAAACCTCGTCTCTACAAAAATAAAAACCCACCGGGCGTGGTGGCTCACACCTGTAATCCAAGCACTTTGGTGGTCAAGGTGGGCAGATCACCTGAGGTCGGGAGTTCAAGACCAGCCTGACCAGCATGGTGAAACCCCATCTAAAATAAATAAATAAATGAATAAATAAATGAAACCCATGCACCTGTAGTCCCAGCTACTTAGGAGGCTGAGCTGGGAGGTTTGCTTGAGCCCAAGAGTTTGAGACTATAGTGAGCTATGACTGTGCAACTGCACTCCAGCCGGGGTGACAGCAGGACCCTGTCTCAGAAAAAGGAAGAATGACCCCTGATGTTTTGGGTTGCTAAAGGGTACACATTGGTGGTATTAATTAAGTTAGTGAGGAAGCTTTTGGGACCAGATTTTGTGTAGTGGGCTGGAGGAGAGGTAGTGACTAGAATGAAAAGCTCTGGGCCAGGCGTGGTGGCTCACCCCTGTAATCCCAGCACTTTGAGAGGCCGACGCAGGTGGATCACCTGAGGTCAGGTGTTCAAGACCAGCCCGGCCAACATGGTAAAACCCCGTCTCTATTAAAAATACAAAAATCAGCCAGATGTGGTGGCAGGTGCCTGCAATCCCAGCTACTCAAGAGGTTGAGGCAGGACAATCACTTGAACCGGGGAGGCAGAGGTTGCAGTGAGCCGAGATCATACCACTGCACTCCAGCCTGGGTGACAGAGCAAGACTCCATCTCAAAAAACAAACAAACAAGCAAAGCTCTGTTTTGGTTGGAATGTGTATTAGACATCCAGGAGAAGCTGTCAAGAATTAGTAAATAACTAAGTGGTAGAGAAAGAAAGAGAGGCTGAAAAGAGTCATAGAGTTATACAGGTGCCAAGTGTTAGGGCCACCCACGTCTGTCTGACTCATAAACACTAAGCTAAGAATATGCAGATTGCCAACTTTTTCTTTCAGGTACAGCTAGAAAATAAGTACAAAACATTTGGGAATAGAAAGGTAAAATACATGGTAAAAAATAATAATTATAACAATTTTTTGGCTGGGCATGGTAGCTCACGCCTGTAACCCCAGCACTTTGCGAGGCTGAGGCAGGTGGATCATGAGGTCAGGAGTTTGAGACCAGCCTGACCAATATGGCGAAAGGCCGTCTCTACTAAAAATACAAAAATTAGCTGGACGTGGTGGTGCACACCTGTAATCCCAGCTACTTGGGAGGCTGAGGCGGGAGAATCTCTTGAACCTGGGAGGCATGCAGTGAGATCTCACAATTGCACTCCAGCCTGGGCAGCAGAGCGTGACTCCGTCTCAAAAAATAATAGTAATACAAATTTTTACAAATAATAAAATTTGTTTTGGGTCCCTCCTGCCACCACCACCTGCACAATCTTAAAAGAAAGAAATAAAAATGAAACAAAATAACCTCTGTCCTGGGATCTAGTTAAGGGCACACAGCTCTGGGGCAGGTTGGGTTCAGTTGATGTCTCTACCACTTACCATTGTATGACCCTGCATAGGTTTCCTCAAAGCCTTGTACCTCAGATTCTGGTCTAGAAAATATTCTAAAATAGGGCACACCTTCAAGCATTATCATGAGGGCTGTTGAGTTAATTTGTATGACAAGGGTTTCCAATACTGCTGACACACACTGAGAGTCGGGGAGCATGAGTTATAATCCAAGCTTCTGCAAGGAGGGGCTGCCCCAGCAATGCTGAATTACTTTCAATAATCCAAAGAAGCCAAGATTTCCTTCCACTGGGTCTTTTCCCAGTTCTACTTATCCTGAGATGTAAGTATTGCTAAAAACCACCATGCTATGGAAAATCATACAATAAAAACCATAAGGCTGCCAGGCACGGTGGCTCAAGCCTGTAATCCCAGCACTTTGGGAGGCCAAGACAGGTGGATCACGAGGTCAAGAGATCGAGGCCATCCTGGTCAACATGGTGAAACCCCGTCCCTATTAAAAATACAAAAAAAAAAATCAGCTGGGCATGGTGGCGCGTGCCTGTAATCCCAGCTACTCAGGAGGCTGAGGCAGGAGAATTGCCTGAACCCAGGAGGCGGAGGTTGCG
>NW_016107426.1:4659459-4668929 GCF_001604975.1 Cebus imitator | reverse complement strand
AGGCTCTCTCTTACAATCTGGACATAAAGTCTCCCAGTGCATATTTTAATACTGGATAGTGGGAAGGAGGCAATAAGAAACTGACATTTGTTGAATGTCTATAATTTGTCAGGTAATGTGCTAAGCAATTCGGAAGTATGATCTCATTTAGTTCTCAAAATAACACTGTAAGGTGAGTATTCGCATCAGATGAGTAAAGTATTCAAAGAGGTTATGTAACTTATTCGTCACGCATGTGTAAGCTGGAGAGAAAAGTGTTCAAACAAGGTCCTCTGTTTCTAAAATCAGATTCTTTTTAGTTTTTCATTTGTTTGTTTGTCAGTTTTGTCAATGCTACCTCCAGAGAGAATGCTTATGAATTAATTCATTTACTCTGCAGAGATTTATTTAGCATGATCACATGCCAGGCATTTTGCTGGCCCCTAGGGATATAAAGATAAGCTTGATTAAAACCACCCCTCACAGGGCTCACAGTATAGCTAGGAAGACAAAAAACTGGGGTAATTTAAATCTTCAACATGGCCAGGTGGAGTGACTCACATGTGTAATCCCAGCACTTTGGGAGGCTGAGGCAGGAGGATCACTTGAGGCCCAGAGTTAAAGGGCAAGCTGGGCAACACAGCAAGATCCCTTGTCTCAAACAATCAAATAAATAAACCTTCAACACATCATATGGTTCAGGCCTGCTGTGGTGGCTCATGCCTATAATTCCAGCACTCTGGGAGGCCAAGGCGGACAGATCACCTGAATTAGGAAGTTCAAAACCAGCCCGACCAACATGGAGAAACCCCATCTCTACCAAAAATACAAAACTAGCTGGGCTTGGTGGTGCATGCCTGTAATCCCAGCTACTCAGGAGGCTGAGGCAGGAAAATTGCTTGAACCCAGCACGCAGAGGTTGCTGTGAGCCAAGATCATGCCACTGCACTCCAGCCTGGGCAACAAGAGTGAAACTCTGTCTCAAAAAAAAAAAAAGATTCCACTCCCTTTCTTGAATTTCACCGTATTCCAAGTGCTCCTCTGCATTCACTCAGACTCCAGTTCCAATCTTCCTCCCCACGTCTCTCCTACCACTTTATCTGAGACCCTCCACGCCGGAAACACTGAACCCTTCCCAGCAGTCCCCTAAATTATATTGTCTTCTTTCTCACTTTTCCATTTCCCCCCACCTTCGTACATTCTTCCCATTTAGTCCTTCCCTATCTTTTAGGAAAAATAGATTTAAAATGAAGTTGGGGTGAGTGATTTCTAGTAAGAAAGGTCTCTTTTTTTTTGAGACTGAGTCTAGCTCTGCTGCAGGGCTGGAGTGCAATGAAGTGATCTCTGCCCATTGCAACCTCCGCCTCCCAGGTTCAAGCAATTCTCCTGCCTCAGCCTCCTGAGTAGCTGCGATTACAGTCATGTGCCACCAAGCCCAGCTGAGTTTTTGAATCCTTAGTAGAGACAGGGTTTCATCATGTTGGCCAGGCTGGTCTCAACCTCCTGACCTCCTGATCTATCCGCCTCGGCCTCCCAAAGTGCTGGGATTACAGGTGCCCACCACCACACCTGGCTAATTTTTGTATTTTTAGTAGAGACGGGGTTTCACCATGTTGGCCAGGCTGGTCTCAACCTCCTGACCTCCTGATCTACCCGCCTCAGCCTCCCAAAGTGCTGAGATTACAGGCATGAGCCACCACATCTGGCTTTTTTTAGTTTCTTTCTTTCTTTTTTTTTTTTTTTTGAGACTGATTCTCGCACAATCATCCAGGCTGGAGTGCAGTGGTGCAATCCTGGCTCACTGCAAACTTTGCCTCCGAGGTTCAAGCAATTCTTGTGCCTCAGCCTCCCGAGTAACTGGGATTACAGGTGCCCACCACCACACCTGGCTAATTTTTGTATTTTTAGTAGAGACGGGGTTTCACCATGTTGGCCAGGCTGGTCTGAAACTCCTGACCTCAAATGATCCACCTGCCTTGGCCTCCCAAAGTGCTGGGATTGCAGGCGTGAGCCACTACACCCGGCTCTTCTCTAATAAAATTATTCTTACTCATCTTTCTTGCATTTACCTTAATAAATGTTCAGTAAATATTGATAGTATTTTAGTAGAGAAAATAAGACATTATGTAAACACTGTGGTACAGTGGCAGAACTGTCAGTCTTCAACTGAATTAGAAAGTTGTCGATATTGAAGACATTTCAGAATCCTTCTTATGCCTTTGAAAATAATATTTCTGCCAGGCGCGGTGGCTCACACCTGAAATCCTAGCACTTTGGGAGGCCGAGGTGGGTGGATCACCTGAGGCCAGGAGTTCAAGACCAGCCTGGCCATCATGGTGAAACCCCATCTTTAAAAAAAAAAGCAAAAGAAAGAAAATAATATTTCTACAGATTGGGCAAAGGTAGAAGTAGGTGAAAGGCAATTCCTTTATCTTTCTCTTTCCAGGTCTTACAGGACTTATTTAACAATTAATTAAAAATTTAAATAAAACCACAGTAAAAACTTAGTATCAAAACGCATAAATGAAAAAAGATTTTTTTGCTGACCCTTGCTGGATCATCCAGAGTTACTTCTCAAAGGTAAACTTGTATTTCTTTCTTTCTTTCTTTTTTTTGAGACAGAGTTTTGCTCTTATTGCCCAGGCTGGACTACAGTGTCATGATCTCGGCTCACCGCAACCTCTGCCTCCTGGGTTCAAGCAATTCTTCTGCCTCAGCCTCCCCAGTAGCTTAGATTACAGGCATGTGCCACCACACCAGGCTAATTTTGTATTTTTAGTAGAGACAGGTTTATTCCGTGTTGATCAGGCTGGTCTCGAACTGCCGACCTCATGAGATCCACCCGCCTTAGCCTCCCAAAGCTCTGGGATTACAGGAGTGAGCTACCGCACCAGTGATCCTCCTGCCTCAGCCTCCTGAGTAACTGGGATTACAGGCATGCGCCACCATACCCGGCTAATTTTTTGTGTTTGTATTTGTATTTGCATTTTTTTGAGACAGAGTTTCGCTCTTGTTGCCCAGGCTGGAGTGCTGTGGCGTGATCTCGACTCACCAAAACCTCTGCCTCCCGGGTGTAAGCAATTCTTCTGCCTCAGCCTCCCAAGTAGCTGGGATTACAGGCACGCGCCACCACACCTGACTAATTTTCTATTTTTAGTAGAGATGGGGTGTCACCATGTTGGTCAGGCTGGTCTCGAAATCCTGACCTCAGGTAATCCGCCCACCTCAGCTTCCCAAAGTGCTGGGATTACAGGCATGAGCCACGGCGCCTCGCCTGATTTCAGTTCTTTTACATTTGCTGAGGATTGTTTTATGTGCAGTGAGGTAGTGGATATTAGAGCATGTGCCATGTGTCAAAGAGAAGGATGTATATTCTGTTGATTTTAGGTGAAGAGTTCTGTAAAGGTGTTTCGGATCCACTTGGTCCAACATTCAGTTTAGATCCTGAATGTCTTTGTTAATTTTCTGCCTCAATGATCCGTCTAATACTGTCAGTGACATGTTGAGGTCTCCCACTATTATTTTGTGGGAATCTGTCGCTCTGTAAGTCTTTAGGAACTTGTTTTATGAATCTGGGTGCTCCTGTGTTGGGTGCATATATATTCAGGATAGTTAGGTCTTCTTGTTGAGTTGAATCCTTTACCATTATGGAATGTCCTTCTCTGTCTTTTTTGATCTTTGTTGGTTTGAAATCTGTTTTGTATTTTGTTTTGTTTTATTTTGTTTTTTTTTTGAGACAGAGTCTTGCTGTATCACCCAGGCAGGAGTGCAGTGGTGCAATCTCGGCTCACTGCAACCTCTGCCTTCTGGGTTCAAGCCATTCTCCTGCCTCAGTCGCCCATGTAGCTGGGACTACAGGCACCATGCCTGACTTTTATATTTTTAGTACAGATGGGCTTTCACCATGTTGGCTAGGCTGGACTCAAACTTCTGACCTCAAGTGATCCGCCTGCCTCAACCTCCCAAAGTGCTGGGATTACCTGTGTGAGCCAGCCTGCTTTGTATTTTTTTCACTGAAAATATATCATAGACTTGTTTTCATGTCAATAAATTACAAGCATTGACATTTTTAATGACAGTATTGCCTTCCATTATGTGGAGGATCATGAAACATTGGACCAGCCTGAGCAACATGAAAAAATCTTGTCTTTACAAAAAATACAAAAATAATTAGCCAAGAGTGGTGGTGAGTGTCTGTGATCCCAACTACTTGGGAGGCTGACATGGGAGGATCACCTGAGCCTGGGGAGGTCAAGGCTGCAGTGAGCTGTCATTACACCACTGCACTCCAGCCTGGGGAACAGAGCGAGACCCTGTCTTAAAGAAATAATAATAAAATAAAATGTTGGAACCAACTCCCCGTGTTTAGATATTCAATGGATTCCAGTGTTTTGCTGCTATAATCAATGCTGGCATTAAATACTTTTTCCTGTATTCCCAGCACTTTGGGAGGCTGAGGCTGGCAGATCACTTGAGTCCAGGAATTTAAGACAAGCCTGGCCAACATGGCAAAACTTCATCTCGACTAAAAATACAAAACTTAGCCAGGTGTGATGGCCCACGTCTGTAGTCCCAGCTACTCAGGAGGTGAGGCAGAAGAATCAAATGAACCCAGGAGTCAGAGGTTGCAGTGAGCCGAGATCACGCCACTGCACTCCGGCCTTGGTGAAAGAGGGAGACTCTGTCTCAAAAAAAAAAGTATTGCATATTTTCCTTTTCTGAAAAAAAATTTATTTTACTGCATTTTTTCTCTAGCCCAAAGATCCAATTTACTGCACATTTTAAGTTATTCTTTCATATAGGAAATACCTTTAGTGTAAGTGTCCTTTTACATACACATGTATTGATCGACTTACGACCTATGCAACTTACGACCATTCGACTTTACTACCACAATCGCTAGCCACGACTGCTCGCGTCTGGCAGCGCAAACATTCCCCAGCTGGGCGTAAGACAGTGCGGACCAGCTTCCGGCAGCACTACCATCTCCACGTGCACCATTTCAACTGTTATCCCAGACTCGGTACAGCAATTTGTTTTGTGTCTTGGATATTTTTCATCGAACCCAATAAACTTCTTACACATTTCAAAGCAATGGACCCAAACAGCGAACGATTTGCAAGGATTGAACGGATGGCGCACGATGTGTTTCGTCCACATCGTGAAATTTATGAAGAAAAAAAGAAACATACAATTCAGACAAAGCTCACCATGTTTATGAAAAAACCAACTCCGGTAACCCCAACTGCTGCCTCAGATGACGACATCAACGATCCGCAGCCAAGCACCAGTGGCCAGTAAAATGTTTCTTACATGTTTATATATTTTGATATGTTTTGCATTTGGGAAAATGTTCCCTATGGTATTTTTTACACCTGTATTTTGTATTTTTGTATGCACCTGTATTTTGTAATTTTGTATGTTTTGCAAATATTAAACCAGTTGTACTGGTAATGCAGTGTTTTACTTAAACCTGACGAATGTAAAAATAAGAAACAAAATGGTGTAGAGATGATACAAAGGGCATAAAATGAACAAAGAAAATTATGATATATAACAATAATGAAAGAAAATTATGATAAAATATGACTTAAAGATTTTTATAACATCATTTCACAGTACTGTACATATAGCCTACTCAACTTACGACCAAATCGTGTTACGACTGGTCTGTCGGAACCAATTGTGGTCGTAAGTCGAGCACTAGCTGTACTTGATTCGATAAGCTTGTGCAGAACTTCAAAGGGGGCAGCATTAGAATGAATACAGGTTTCTGGAGAGTTAATATGTATAGAAGGGATAAATAATTCGTTTTTGTTCTCATGCCTTACTTTACTAGATTAACACTTAGTTTGCTTGTACTGAGTGTGGAGGGGAAGGGGTTGGAAACACCTAAATGACTATCAGTAGATTAAAGTATAAATCTGCTGTACGACAGGGTTAACCACAAGCCATGCCACATGTAACTATTTAAACTTAAATTTAATAAAATTAAAAATTTAGTTCTGTATTTATACTATCCACATTTCAAGTGCCACCTGGGGCTAATGATGATCATAGTGGAATGTACAGATATGGAACATTTCCATTATTGCAGAAACTTCTGTTGAACAGTGTGGCTATACAACACTCATCATATGAAATGCCATTAATATATGGGATTTTAAAGTGATCTGGAAGATCTATATATGCTGACACGGAAGGTTACAAATTTTTGTTTGTTTTCAACTTTTTATTTTGGAATGATTATTGACTCACAAGCCTAAGAGATTCTTACAGTAATTTTATAAGAATATGCTATGTGGGCCGGGTGTGGTAGCTCACGCCTATAATCCCAGCACTTTGGGAGGCCAAGGCAGGTGGATCACTTGAGGTCAGGAGTTTGAGACCAGCCTGGCCAGCATAGTGAAACTCCATCTCTACTAAAAATACAAATAATAGCCAGGTGTTGGGGGCAGGTGCCTGAAATCCCAGCTACTCGGGAGGCTGAGGCAGGAGAATCACTTAAACCCCCCAGGGAGGTGGAGATTACAGTGAGCAAAGATCACCACTGTAATCCAACTCCAGCCTGGGCCACTGAGCAAGACCCTATCTAAAAAAAAAAAAAAAAGTTATGTGAATTTTAAAAATAAATAGATTTTTAAAAAACCATTTCTGGCCAAGCACAGTGGCTCACACCTCTAATCCCAGCACGTTGGGAGGCTGAGGAGGGCGAATCACCTGAGGTCAGGAGTTTGAGACCAGCCTGACCAACATGGTGAAACCCCGTCTCTACTAAAAATAGAAAAATAAATTAGCCGGGTGTAATGGCGCATGCCTGTAATCCCAGCTACTTGGGAGGCTAAGGCAGGAGAATTGCTTGAACTTGGTGGGCGGAGGTTGCTGTGAGTTGAGATCGTGCCATTGCACTCTAGCCTGGGCAACAGGAGCAAATTCTGTGTCAAACAAACAAACAAACAAAACCTATAGATTAGTGTGTCTATAGATTAGTGAAGGGATACAGTGAGAGAGGCAATCACTTATTTTATTGGAGAAAGGCTTCATGGAGGAGGTGACCATGAACATAAGCAAGTCTCTAAAGATAAGCAAGTAAATAAAGGATGTACACCAGAGAGAAGAGGAAGCTTCCAGGCTGGATGGACGCAGAATGCTGCAGACCAGGATTTAAAGCCCAAAGTACTTTGACTAGTCTTACACTGGGGGAGCATCATGAGAAGTAAGTAGCATAATGGATATGAAAATACTTTCTTTTTTTTGAGACCGAGTCTCACTCTGTCCCCAGGCTGGAGGGTAGTGGCTCAACCTCAGCTCACTGCAACCTCTGACTCCCTGGTTCAAGCGATTCTCCTGCCTCAACCTACTGAGTTGCTGGGATTACAGGCATGTGCCACCACACCTGGCTAATTTTTGTATTTTTAGTAGAGGTGGGGTTTCACCATGTTGGCTAGGATGGTCTTAAACTCTTGACCTCGTGATCCGCCCACCTCAGCCTCCCAAAGTGCTGGGATTATAGGCAGGAGCCACCTCACCCGGCGAAAACACTTTCTAAACCATAAAGTAGTGTCCTGAACAACTCAAAGAAATGTAGGAATCAAGCAGCACCATGTGTGTGCCTAGAAAATTTGTATGCTTTGAAAACAAAGTGTATGTAAGACAGCATTCTTCTTTATATAAAACTAAATACTGATAAATGCAATTATATGAATAACAAATACATATGTAGCATTACATATACATTAAGACTTAATTAACAGAATATTTACTTGTTTCGTGTCTCCAAAGAGCCACTGTTTTAAATTGTGTTCTCATATTGTGTTAAAAAAGAAAAGAAAAAAAGCTAGTCAAAAATATCATTCTACCTCATGATGATTTCGTTTTTCTTTTGCATAAGACTGTGTCTTTCAAATAATCCACAGGCAAATAGCTTCATTCTATAGATGAGAAATTATAAAAGACCATGTAATCAGCCGACAAAGGAACTGAAAACAAGCCCAGCGGAAATGCAGGGCTGTTCTTACAAAGTCACAATGTACTGTTCTGTGTGCCTCCCACTCTCAAAGTATATATTCCTGACATTGCTTGTCTCATAATTGGACTTTATGAATGAGAGCTGTAGGCTGCTGTCTGGGGAGTGATCTGAAAAGGACACACGGCAGCAGTGGAGGTGCTGCACAGACTGGAGGCGGTGCTTTGTGTGGGAACTTCAACCAAAGACATGAAGTAGAGATTTAGAACCCCAAATTTTCTTGTACCTAAAGTGAGGGCTGTTTTCTTAGGCCTGAATGATGGAGACTTTGAGTAGGTTCAGGTGACATATACTGTGAAAACCAAACGCGTAAGCTTGGTTTGCAGAATAGTTTGGGGTCCCGTGGCTTTCCAGAGTTTATCCTTCACAACTGTACTGGCAAGAGAGGTGAGTTCAGTCACTTTCATCTTCTTTTTTTTTTTTTTTTTTTGAGACGGAGTTTTTGCTTTTGTTGCAAAGTCTGGTTCAAGTGATTCTCCTGCCTCAGCCTCCCAAGTAACTGGGATTACAGGCATGCGCCACCATGCGCAGCTAATTCTGTATTTTTAGTAGAGACGAGGTTTCTCCACGTTGGTCAGGCTGGTCTCGAACTCCCGACCTCAGGTGATTTGCCTGCCTCAGCTTCCCAAAGTGCTGGGATTTCAGGCATGAGCCACCGGGCGTGACACTTTCATCCTCTTTAGATTAGCTTCTTCATCCTCAATGTGGAGCAACTGCTAAAGCTGTATTTACTAACATTTTCATAGCGTGGTGGACTTTCTAAAGTGCATTTGATTTCATATCTCATGTGATTTAGCTGATGAATAGGACCAGTCAGGCAAGAAAGAATTCACTGGGTCCCTGGAAATAATCAGTCATATTTAATAAACAATCTTTCCTGTGCACCTACTATGTAGGTACCACATGAGAGCCAGTCGCTGGGAGCTTTTATTCACATTCAGAAGGGGCACAGCAAGGATTCTCTTTTGTTAGCAAAAATACTGAAGGAAAAACAAAAAACATCTAAGGAGGGCATGCAGAAATAAAAAGTAGGCTTGGAAAACTTCTGCAGGTTGGGCACAGTGGCTCATGCCTGTAATCCCAGCATTTTGGGAAGGCAAGGCGGATGGATTGCTTTGAACTCAGGAGATCGAGACCAGCCTGGCCAACATGGCAAAACCTCATCTCTACAAAAATACAAAAGTTAGGCAGGTATTAGTGTCTCTCACCTATAGTCCCAGGCACTCGAGAGGCTGAGGCTGGAGAATCTCTTGAGTCTGGGAAACAGAGGTTACAGTGAGCCAAAATCTTGCCACTGCACTCCAACTTGGGCGACAGAGTGAGATTCTGTCTCAAAAAAGAAAAAAAAAACTCTCCCAGGAAACAGCCCATTGTGCCATGGTGTTAACGGTCTCTCTGTGTCTCTGGGTAGTAACATTGTGGATTTTTTCTCTTTGTTATGTTTTTCATATTTCTCTCTCTCTCT
>NW_016107426.1:4656862-4659034 GCF_001604975.1 Cebus imitator | reverse complement strand
GTTGCCCAGGCTGGAGTGCAGTGGCTATTCACAGGCGCGATCCCACTACTGATCAGCACGGGCGTGTCAGCAAAAAACATTTAAGAGATGAAGTCTCACTCTGTCACCCGGGCTGGAGTGCAGTAGCATGACCTCCGCTGACTGCAGGCTCAACCTCCTCAACTTAAATGATCCTCCCACCTTGGCCTCCAGAGTTGCTGGGACTGCAGGTGCAAGCCACTACACCTGGCTAATTTTTGTACTTTCTGTAGAGACAGGGTCTTACTTTGTTCCCAGGCTGATCTCAAACTCCTGGGCTCAGGCAATCCTTCTGCCTCAGCCTGCCAAAGTGCCAAGATTGCAGGCGTGAGCCACTGTGCTGAGCAGAGAAAAATCTTAAAGGAAAATGTCTCTGAAAGACTATACGAAATAAGGAAGAGAGAGTCAAATGTAAATGTCAATTGATTAGAGTAGTTGACTGCCAATCATATTGATGGACTTCCTGATTAACTATTTTTTTTTCTTCTTTTTGTAAGAGGCGTCTTCCCAGAACCACCTATTGCAGTGCAGTGGCACAATCTCGGCTCACTGCAACCTCCACCTCCTGGGTTCAAGCGATTCTCCTGCCTCAGCCTCTTGAGTAGCTGGGACTGCAGGCGCGTGCCACCACACCCAGCTAAATTTTTGTATTTTAATAGAGACGGGTTTCACTATGTTGGCCAGGATGGTCTCGGTCTCTTGACCTTGTGATCCACCAGCCTCGGCCTCCCAAAGTGCTGGGATTATGGGCGTGAGCCACCGTGCCCAGCCCTGAATTTTTAATCTTCTTTTGTCAACAGTAATTATGAGATTCTGAGGACAATAATATTGCATTTTTGATTAATATATAGCATTTTAAGGTTAAAAAACAATCGCCACCACCACAAGAAGAAAGTCACCCATTGCCTTCTGTTTTTGCATTTGTGTGGACCTTTCTGCTGTTAGAGGTCTCTACGCCCCACTAAGGTCTGGTTTAGTCCCACAGTGTATGAAAGGGTCATTCATCTCGAGGGCTGAGTGTGAAGCTCCTCAGTCCACAGTGAGTGGTCCTGTGCACAAGCCCTCACAGTACAGACGGCTCCTCAGGGCAGGAATTAGAGACGAAGAGAGAAATGATTCTCAAATGGGGCACAGTACATTAATTCACTCAGAGGCACCAGGGTGTGTCTGCTTCACTGACTTCGGAAGACACAGAATTTGGCCCTATGTCCAGTTATAGTACATGAGTTTACGCCTCTACATTTCCTCTGATGAGGGCCATGGCTTATCACCAGATTCTACAGGAGCTGCTCGCTGGTTTGAAAGCTCTCAAGGCAGTTTGAGTGTCAGAGACACTGGAGGCCCAGGCTTCACCAAAAAGCAGGCAGTGCCTTTCACTCAGGAATTGTGGCAGTTGGCAGAGGCCTCCCAGAGGAGAAAAGAAAGGGGGAAACTGTGCTGGGTGAGGCTGGCCTCTCCTAACTGTTATTAATAGAGAACATGTGGGCTGAGCAAAAGCAGGGGCTGGGCTTGCTGAGTAAACAGGATGGGATGAGAAAGAGAATGATGCTTTTATATTCTTGTGTATTATGGATCCAGAGAGTCTCTTTAATGGAGATGAAAGGGAGAGACAGATTTAAAGGAAATCGTTTCCAAAGCTAAATGTGTGGGCCACGGATATGTCTTCACTTCCATTTCCCATGGATGGGGGCCAGATGGTCAACTGGCATCGCTGGCCAGATTTCACTTACATTTTAAAATCTATGGCTCAGGGACGGGCACGGTGGCTCACCCCTGTAACCCCAGCACTTTGGGAGGCCAAGGAGGGTGCATCACGAGGTCAGGAGTTCCAGACCAGCCTGGCCAACATGGTGAAACCCCGTCTCTACTAAAAATACAAAAATTAGCTGGGCGTGGTGGCATGCATTTGTAGTCCCAGCTACTCGGGAGGCTGAGGCAGGAGAATCGCGTGAACCTAGGAGGCGGAGGTTGCAGTGAGCCGAGATTGCACTGCTGCACTCCAGCCTGCGACAGAGTGAGACTCCGTCTCAAAAAATAAAATAAAATAAAAAGTCCATGTTGCAATCCAAAACTACTTGGCATATAGAGAAATAAAAAAATATGACCAAGTTTCAAACGAAAAGACAATCAAAAGGCATTTTACCAAAGAAGATT
>NW_016107426.1:4652687-4655567 GCF_001604975.1 Cebus imitator | reverse complement strand
AGAGACGACAAGGCATCCCCAAGGACATTTGAGGAAGGCTGCATAGACAGGTTACAAACATTATGCAGGTGCTCCAGAGAGCGTCCCGATGAGACTCCACACTTAGAGGAGGAATAAAAGTGCTGTTTGCGTTGGAAACTTTCTTCCACGAACAAAATCATTTTTGACTCAAGTCCATGAATAAATTTTTTTAAAAAGAGCAATTTAAGAATATAAGGCAGGCAGATTCATACAGGAGTTTTCCCCCACCTTATCAAAAATGCTAATATATTTACATATGTACATATCTTAAGTGACTTCTTAAGTAATTTGCCTCTGTTGTCTCAGAAGCAGCATTGCTAAAATAAACTATGGTGCTTATCACATTTTAAATTTTGTATTGACTCCTGCATATCAGAAAATTTTTTCATTGAAATTTAATTTTAATACCATATATGCATACACCAGTGAGATTCAGAAGATTGTTACAAAACCTTGCGTCTTCCTATATATATATAAAATACATATAAACATGTTTATAACAAAAGTTTAACCAAAAAAAAAAATAACCAAAAAAAAAAAAAAATGGCTAGAATTGGAGAATCAAACTGCTTCAGATTTTTTATTTATCAAGTTTATTCCAGACAATATAAAAGAAATAAGAACTCTGTCAGTACTAAAAAAAGAAAAACATTTATTTCATGCCATTATTTCCTTTCAATCTGCTAGCTAAAAACATGTCCATATCCAGCTTTGTTTCCTGATCCTTATTATAGCCTCCATAAAAATCATTAGAAATCTACTGTCTCAAAAACAGAAGCTGATTCCTCTTCTGCCCCAATTGTTAGTTTTCTGATTGACTTTGAAAACCAAAACTTTACCCTCTTGGAGGAAAAATAATCTATTTTTCTAGAGAATTTCAATCTGTCAGTCACCCTGATAGACGCATAGCTCCTACTGTATATTTTTTGCTTGAGCTAACATATGTTAAAACAAAATCATTTTTAAAGCTAAAGGCAAGCCAACATTCTGATTAGCTTCAGAAGTTCTTTAGTTAACCAACGACTGCCAAGTTTTCCCAATGTGAAAGGTGATCTTGACTCATTATCTTCAAGTATCAAAGTGTGTGATCTGCCCCAGAATAAGGGCTGCATCCAAATATTATGTCTTAGCGGAGAAGTTACAGTTGCTAAATTTGTAACTCATATATTTTTAGTTTTAAATCTCACAGAAAGAAACTTTAGCTCTAAGACATGAAATGACTAAGAGGGAAAAAAAAGTTCAGGAAGTCTTCACTGTTCCTTATTTTTAGTCAATGATCCATTTGTGTGATGGCCAAAAGCATTGTTACAATGAATTACTGTAAGCAGACCGAGGCTACCCGTCCCTCTCTCCCTCCCTTGTTTCCCTCCCTCTTCCCTGTCCTTCCTTCCTTCCTTCCTTCCTTCCTTCCTTCCTTCCTTCCTTCCGTCCTTCTTTCCTTTCCTTCCTTTTTTCTTCCTTTCTCCTTCCCTCCCTTTCTCTCATTTTAACCCCATCTCTTTTTTTTTTCTTTTTCTCTTTTAATCCAGATATTTTTAGCCTGGAGCATGTTTGTCATGTTTTTACAACTCATCCACATTAAAGCACATTTCTGTCAGCCGGGATAGTTAGAGCATACCAATTATTTGAATAATCAAAACCCTCAGGTAAAAATGATTCAGGTGCCAGAAAACAGCAAGTCTCTTCAGCATGCAGAGAAGTCGTTTCTCCCAAGAGTTTAGAACTGAAATTTCCTCCGAATCAGAGAGACAAAGTCACATGTGGATGTCAAGCTAGAATTTCTTCTCTGTGCTCTAGGAACAGACATTCTGAGACAGCATTGCCACAACCTTCCAAGCCACTGGAGCCAATGCTGCAGGGAGGCCAGAGGAAAAGACGGGCATGTAGACTTCTGCTTCTCAAGAATTAGCTGCTCTTTAGTCATCTGGGGGCTTTTAAAAAACAATTCCGGGCTGGGCGTGATGACTCACACCTGTAATCCCAGCACTCTGGGAGGCCGAGGTGGGTGGATCACCTGAGGTCAGGAGCTCGAGACCAGCCTGGCCAACATGGTGAAACCTCATCTCTACTAAAAATACAAAAAATTAGCCAGGCGTGGTGGCGGGCACCTGTAACCCCAGCTACTCAGGAGGCTGAGGCAGGAGAATCGCTTGAACTCCGGAAGTGGAGGTTGCAGTGAGCCAAGATCATGCCACTGCACTCCAGCCTCGGTAACAAGAGCAAAACTCCATCTCAAAAAAGGTGCCTGGGTGTCACCTGCAGAGTTTCAGTCATTGACCTGGGATATGGCCTGGGTCTCAGCGTTTTCGAAAATCAGCAAACTTGAGGATCATTGTTTTAAAGCATGCAAATTTCAAATGTGAGCCTTCGACAGATTCTGATAAAAGAAGCTGTCGCTTGGCCTGGCACGGTGGCTCATCCCTTTAATCCCAACACTTTGGCAGGCTGAGGCAGGAGGATCCCTTGGGGTCAGGAGCTCAAGGCCAGCCTGGCCAACATTGTGAGACCCCTGTCTCTACAGAAAATTTTTAAAATCGCCAGTCATGTTGGTTGCTCCCCTGTAGTCTTAGCTCCTTGGAAGGCTGAGGCTGGAGGATTGCCGAAGTCCAGGAATTTAAGGCTGCAGTGAGCTATGCTTCTGTGGCTGTGCCACCACACTCCAGCTTGGTTGATAGAGTGAGGTCCTGTCTAGAAAAAAAAAAAAAACAGCATCTCATCTGAGCTGAAAATTAATTGAAACGAGGAAAGAGTTCTTCCTGATGCTTCTTATAATTATCCTGTTGTCAATTAATACAATTAAATGGCCATTTATTTATTTTGCAATGATGATTTTTTTTTTTTTTTTTTTTTTTTTTTTTT
>NW_016107426.1:4650522-4652611 GCF_001604975.1 Cebus imitator | reverse complement strand
AGTAGCTGGGATTACAGGCGCCTGCCACCACGCCCAGCTAAGTTTTGTATTTTAGTAGAGACAGGGTTTCACTGTGTTGGCCAGGATAGTCTCCACCTCTTGACCTCAAGATCCACCCGCTTCAGCCTCCCAAAGTGCTGGGATTACAGGCATGAGCCTCCACATCTGGCCTAATTTTTTTTTTCTTTTTTGAGATGGAGTCTCACTCTGTTGCCCAGGCTGGAGCGCAGTGGCACGATCTTGGCTCACTGCAACCTCTGCCTCCCGGGTTCAAGTGATTTTCCTGCCTCAGCCTCTCAAGTAGCTGGGACTACAGGCACCCGCCACCATGCCCGGCTAATTTTGTATTTTTAGTAGAGATGGGGTTTCTCCGTGTTGGCCAGAGGAGTCTCAAACTCCTGAACTCAAGTGATCCAACCGCCTCGGCCGCCCAAAGTGCAGGGATTCCAGGCGTGAGCCACTGTGCACGGCCTCTTTTGTGTTGATTTTTAATCACTTCTGCTGCTGCTCTTCAGATGGTAGACATGAGAAACTTTACATCCGAGCCACACCAGACAGCGGTGGAAATAAATCTCATGCTGGGTCTTTGCCTCTCAGGCCTGCTATACCAAAGAGTAGTGGAAGACTCAGTTTCCTGGTTTGACTCTAGTGAGCTGGCCCATTCAAAGAGAATAGTGGATATGCAGGACCAGCTATTGCGGCCACGCAGGAACGTTGGCCCAGAATCTTCAGATCTTCCAGAGTTCTCAAGAGAAGTCGGAAATCATCATCTTTATGTGAAATCTCCCAGATTCTAAATGTTGGCAAGTAATTAAATTGTGGGCAGTCAAAACACATCTGCCAGCCAAATGGAAGCTGCCACTCTGCAGCTTCTGTCCGAGAAGGCACTTCGTCTCATCCTCATTCGGTCAGTGCCTACTCAGCTTTCAACACTCAGTTCTGGAGACAGTTCCTGTGAAAAACTTCCCTGGCCACCTCTCCTCAACCCTAGCAGCCGGCCGCTCCAACCCTGAGCGCTCAGGTGTATCTCCTAAGCTGCTCTCCCTCCTGTGCGATGCATGTCTGTCTCCCCTAACAGACTGCCTGATGCTGGAGGGCTGAGATGGTGTCTTAGCACATACCGTGTGTAAATATAAAAATTCAGGTTGGGTGCAGTGGTTTATGCCTGTAATCCCAGCACTTTGGGAGGCCGAGGAGGGTGGATCAACAGGTCAGGAGTTCAAGACCAGCCTGACCAACAAGGTGAAACTCGTCTTTACTAAAAATACAAAAAATAGCCAGGCGTGGTGGTGCATGCCTGTAGTCCCAGCTACTCAGGAGGCTAAGGCAGGAGAATCACTTGAACCTGGGAGGCGGAGGTTGCAGTGAGTTGAGATTGCACCACTGCACTCCAGCCTGGCAACAAACTGAGACTTACCTCAAAATAAATAAATAAGTAAAAATAAATAAACACTAGGAAAAAGTTTTCCATCTCCGAATGGATGTCATTATCTTTGTGCTTTGCGTCTCCTCCCAGATCTAATTCACTCACGAGCATCATGAGAATGTCCCCATAAGGAGATCATCATCCCTCAAAGAGGGTCAAGTAACCTGCAGAAGGTCACACAGGTGGCACCTCGAACCCAGGTTGGCTTCAAAGGCCAGTCTCTCAACTAAGCTTATCCTTGACTATTTTTTATTTAACTAGGAATAATAATATTAATAGAACCTGCTGTAAAGGGCTGTTGTAAGGATTAATTATGCCAAAAACTCTACACTGTGCTGGGTTGTTATTATCACTCATGATTCAATGTAGTACCTCTAAAGAACCCTGTGTATTACCATCTTTCAAATAAGGATTCAAGGTCAACTGCCAAGGTCACTCTGCTAGGAGGCTGTGGAGCTGAGATTTAAACATGAATCTGCCCCCCAGTCCATCACTTTGCCAGTTACCCTAGAGGAGAATCAATCCATTCCCCTAAATGTTCGCCAAACTGCCAATGCTTAAAACCCACCCCCACACATCAGGCTTGTACTGTTCACCTTCACCAGTACCCAAATACAAGGAAGTGCCTTTTATCTTTATATTAATCTTTTTTTTTTTTTTTTT
>NW_016107426.1:4646263-4648132 GCF_001604975.1 Cebus imitator | reverse complement strand
TTTTTTTTTTAATAAAGACAAGGTTTCACCATATTGGTCAGGCTGGTCTTGAACTCCTGACCTCTGGTGATCTGCCCACCTCAGCCTCCCAAAGTGCTGGGATTACAGGCATGAGCCACTGCACCTGGCTACTTACTTACTTTTTATTTGTTTATTTATTTGAGACAGAGTCTGGGTCTGTCACTCAGGCTGGAGTACAGTGACACGATCTTAGCTCACTGCAACCTCCACCTCCTGGGTTCAAGGGATTCTCCTGCCTCAGCCTCCAAAGTAGCTAGGATTACAGGCACGCACCACCATGCCCGGCTAATTTTTCGTATTTTTAGTAGAGATGGGGTTTCACTGAGTTAGCCAGGATGGTCTTGATCTCCTGACCTCGTGATCTGCCCATCTTGGCCTCCCAAAGTGCTGGAATTACAGGTGTGACCCACCACACCCAGCCTAATTTATTTTTTTGAGATGGAGTTTCGTTCTTGTTGCCCAGGCTGGGGTGAAATGGCACAATCTTGGCTCACTGCAACCTCCGCCTCCCGGGTTCAAGGAATTCTCTTGCCTCAGCCCCCCGAGTAGCTGAGATTACAGGCGTGCACCACCATGCCTGGCTAATTTTGTGTTTTTGTACAGAAGGGATTTCACCATGTTAGTCAGGCTGGTGTCAAACTCCTGAACTCAGGTGATCCACCCGCCTCAGCGTTCCAAGGTGCTGGGATTACAGGCGTGAGCCACGGCACCCTGTGGACCTTTTTCTACTTTTAACAAATATTTACGCTTTAATAAGAAATAAATCCACTAAGTGTTATTTTTAGCACTTTTCCTATTTTAACTATTTATTTTAACATTTAAACAAATGCTTAAACCTACTCTGTTTCTTAGGGGACTCCCAAATCCCTTTCCCCACCCTGTACAGCTGGATACTCCCCCCATCCCTGCAGGAGGCTGAAGATTTATTCTCTGGAGAGAGTGAAACAGTCTCTGGAGCAGGGAGACCAGGCATAGCTGAGGACAGAAGTACTGTACCAGGTCAGAGGGTCACTGAGCGAAGACTCTGACACTGCCCTGACACACACACACTCACACGCTGGCTGACACACCAGCAGCCCTCTCTCTACACTTGGTCCCCATTGTACCTTTACCCTATGGCTGAAAATTGAAGTGTCTTCTCGGATAGCACAAGAAAAAAAAAAACTAAAGATACTAACTGTAGAGTTTTCCCAGCTAAAAATTCTAGGCTTGTGGCCTCACAGTGACTCAGTCTATAAACCCTTATCTCTTAGATCAGGCTTGTCCAACCTGAGGTCCGTGGGCCACAGGCCAGCTTTGAATGTGGCCTGGCACAAATTCATAACCTTTCTTAAAACATTATGGGTTTTTAACAGGGCACGGTGGCTCACTCCTGTAATCCCAGCACTTTGGGAGGCTGAGGCGGGTGGATCACGAGGTCAGGGGTTAGAGACCAGCCTGACCAACATGGTGAAACCCTGTCTCTACTTAAAAATACAAAAAAAAAAATTAGCCAGGCGTGGTGGCACACACCTGTAATCCCAGCTACTTGGGAGGCTGAGGCAGGAAAATTGTTTGAACCTGGAAGGCAGAGATTGCTATGAGCTGAGAGCACATCATTGCACTCCAGCCTGCGCAACAGAGCAAGACTCCGTCTCAAAAATAAAAATACATAAAACACATTATGAGTTTCTTTTGAGTCTGCAAAATTCTTCGAATTAGTAAATATTATGAGATGTTTTTTGCAATTTTATTTATTTATTTATTTAGCTGAGCTATTCTTAGCATCCGTGTATTTTATGTGTGGCCCAAGACAGTTCTTCTTCCATTGTGGCCCGGAGAAACCAAAGGATTGGACATCTTTGTCTT
>NW_016107426.1:4640589-4643822 GCF_001604975.1 Cebus imitator | reverse complement strand
AAAAAAAAAAAAAAAAAAAGAATCATTGTGATGTAAACCCTAATGCTGAGCAGGCGAAAGTTATGACATAAGTATATTGGAAGAAGAGGGGTCAGGGAGTGTGGTATGCACAGTGGGGTGTGGTGGAGACAGGAAGAAAGAGAATTAGCCTCCTCTTCTGTAGTGGGAAGTTATTTTTTGACAACTAAAAAATCAAGAAGTTAGCAATATAAACACCTTGTATAGAAACATAAAAGCAAATATGAAAAGCACCCACTGGCCGGGCACGGTGGCTCACGCCTGTAATCCCAGCCCTTTGGGAGGCCAAGGCAGGTGGATCACGAGGGCAGGAGATCAAGACTAGCCTGGCCAACATGGCAAAACCCCGTCTCTACTAAAAATACAAAAATTAGCCGGGCATGGTGGCGCGTGCCTGTAGTCCCAGCTACTCAGGAGGCTGAGGCAGGAGAATCGCTTGAACCCAGGACGCGGAGGTTGTCATGAGCTGAGATTGCACCACTGCACTCCAGCCCGAGTGACAGAACAAGACTCCGTCTCAAAAATGGAGATGCATGACAGGGATTGCTTCTGGGGAGGAGGCTATGGGGGACAGGGAGGGAGAGAATCACTGCTTTTCCTCATAAACCTTGTGGAAACTTTTGCACTTTAAACTGCAGCCACATAGTACTTTGACGCAAGCATAAAACAAAGGAATCTAAACATTTTATGAAGGAGTGAGTGGCTGACTTTTGGAGCTTTGCATATTTGCGTTACGTATTTTGTAACATATCTCAGTTACATATTTTGGAGCTTTACGTATTTGGGTTAGAATCTCACTGCAGCACTAACCTTGATCTGACCTTGTGTAACTTCCTGAACCTCTCTGAGCCTGCTTGTTTCCGTCTGTGAAACTGGGACCATGGCAGTTGTGAGGCTTAAATAAGGTTTCACGTGTAAGGCCTTTTGCCAATATTGGACAATTAATGTCAGTTCCTGTTTCAAATGGCCAAGGCTCACCTGGCCGTTGTGGTAGACTAAAGCCAAAATGTCTCTGCTGCTGCAGCAGAGTTCTTTTTTTTTTTTTTGAGACGGAGTTTCACTCTTGTTACCCAGGCTGGAGTGCAATGGCGCGATCTTGGCTCACCACAACCTCCGCCCCCTGGGTTCAAGCAATTCTCCTGCCTCAGCCTCCCGAGTAGCTGGGATGATAGGATGCGCCACCACGCCCGGCTAATTTTTGTATTTTTAGTAGAGACGGGGTTTCACCGTGTTGACCAGGATGGTCTCGATCTCTTGACCTCGTGATCCAGCTGTCTCAGCCTCCCAAAGTGCTGGGATTATAGGTGTGAGCCACTGCGCCCGGCCTGTTCTAATTACGCCAATTGCCCAATTGTTTGAGGAGGGAGGCTTCAGATCAGTGCTGCTCAATCCTGAACAAGGTATAGGCCCCTTTCAAAGCAGAGACAACAACAAAAAGCCTCACCAGACTCTTACGGGTCTAATGTTGACTTAGACCACTTTTATTGTAATGTTATTTAATTAAGTGTGTATTAATTTCTTATATACATAGAACTTGGAAAAGTCTAAATTTATAATAAACACGGGCAAAATAAATATAAATGCAGAACAAATAACAAGACCAGTGAAATTCGAATGAACACCAATGTAACGTGACAGTTGGTAACACTTTGCTGAAACCGAATTACACCTCTTCAAGAGCACATGCTGTCGCACGTTCTCATGGGTCTCTGCGCCTGGGTTACTTCATGCTGGTTGAGGACCCAATTTCCCACTGATTTTCTGTAGAGCCTTCTTTCACAAATAGCTGCATAACTCCATGGCCTTTGCATGGTTCTAGCATGTCTCTTATATGCCAGGTCTACCAATAATCTTTTCTTGTTAGTCCAATAAAATGAAATAACACAACTTGGCACCAACTCAATCGGAAACAGAAACTCAGGTTCAAAAACTTGAGAAGAACCCCAAATTAAAAATCTTTATAGAAAACCAGACAATCCCTTAATGAAACTTCTTGGAGGTTAACTAAGCCCGCCTGGAGAGCCATAACCAAATGTCAAGGGTAAGGCCTGACTGGGTGCAGTGGTTGACGCCTGTAATCCCAACACTCTGGGAGGAGGAGGCGGCTGGATCACAAGTTCAGGAGTTCAAGACCAGTCCAGACAATAAGATGAAACCCCGTCTCTACAAAAAATACAAAAATTAACCAGGCATGGTGGTGTGTGCCTGTAATCCCAGCTACTCAGGAGGCTGAGGCAGAAGAATTGCTTGAACCTGGGAGGCAGAGGTTGCAATGAGCTGAGATCGTGCCACTGCACTTCAGTTTGGATGGTAGAGTGAGACTCCATCTCAAAAAATAAAAAATTAGCCAGGCATTGTGGTGCACACCTACAGTCCCAGCTACTCCAGAGGCTGAGGCAGGAGAATCACTTGAACCCGGGAGGTGGAGGTTGTAGTGAGCCAAGATTGCACCATTGCACTCTAGCCTGCGTGACAGAGCAAGATTCCATCTCCAAAAAACAAAAAGAGTGAAGCCTTTCCAGTCAGCAGATGCCATTCTTCTTCCTCTCCCTTTCCCTCCTCGTCCCTTCCAAACGTGAAGACACACGTCCAGTCCAAATTGCTAGCTTTACTCTGCTTTTGGCCATACCCATGAAACATCTAATGATGATTTCCTTCTCTCTATACACAATCCTTCCTCATTTTATTGTACTGGTTGTGATGGGTCCGTTGTTTGCTTTTTTTTTTTTTTTTTTTAATTCTGCCTTTTCTTCAAAATATTTATTAAGATATTTTGTTCATACACATAACAAAAACCAAGTTTTCGGGCCAAGTGCAGTGGCTCATGCCTATTAAACCCAGTACTTTGAGAGGTCAAGACAAGAGGATGACCTAAGCCCAGGAATTTGAGACTAGACTGTGCAACACAGGAAGGCCCTGTCTCCCCAGAAAGAAAAGGAAAAAGGTGAGCAGTGTGGTAGCACCTGCCTGCTTTCCCAGCTGCTTAGGAGAATTACTTGAGTCCAGGACGTCATGGCTGCAGTCAGTCATGTTCGTACCACCGCACCCCAAACTGGGCGACAAAGTGAGGGCATGTCTAAGTTTTCTGACGTGTCAAAGGTTACCGCTTTATCTTTTTGTTTTTGTTTTTGAGATGGAGCTTCGCTCTTGTTGCCCAGGCTGGAGCGCAATGGCACCATCTCAGCTCACCAAAGCCTCCGCCTCCCAGATTCAAA
>NW_016107426.1:4638059-4638979 GCF_001604975.1 Cebus imitator | reverse complement strand
AATTCTCCTGCCTCAGCTTCCCAAGTAGCTGTAATTACAGGTGCCCGCCACCATGCCCCGCTAATTTTGTATTTTTAGTAGAGACAGGGTTTCTCCATATTGGCCAGGCTAGTCTCGAACTCCTGACCTCAGGCGATCCTCCCACCTCGGCCTCCCAAAGTGCTGGGATTACAGGTATGAGCCGCTGCGCCTCGCACCACTTTATCTTATAATGGAAAACACCTCCTGACTTCTTTGATGATAAAAATTAGTGTTTTTTAATGGAATTTAATCTATACATATTCTGGCATATTAAAAGCAAACTGAGAAAAAATTTTTTTGTGAAATGACTTGTTATTCAGGGCTTCCTAAGCCTTCCCTAGGAAGAGGTGGTGTCATCGAAAAAGGAAGGAAGGGGCCGGGCATGGTAGCTCACGCCTGTCGTCCTGGCAGTTTGGGAGGCCGAGACAAGCAGATTCCTCTAGGTCAGTAGTTTGAGACCAGCCTGGGCAACATGGCAAACCCCATCTCTACCAAAAAAAAAAAAAGATAAATATTAGCAAAAAGGAAAAAAAAAAGTATAGTATATTAAACTTCCCCAATCCAGCCTCAACTCTTCCCCCGTAACGCAGGCTGCCAGCCCAGGATCACAGCCTCAGACATCCAGCCACGCGTATACCGGGTACCAAAGGCCAGGGGTGAAATGTCCCTCAGAGTTCAGGATTTCTCTTTTCTGCGACCACAGTTATCCACAGAAGTTATGACAGTTCGGGCAATCATGGTCATTTCAGGGACTCCAGGTGACTGCAGTGACTAAAACAGAAGTAAAAGAAGTTGCCTTTGCTCACACCTCCAGCTACATCTACATTTTTTTATATATATATTTTATTATTTTTTTTCTTTTTTCTTTTTTTTTTTTCTTGAGACGGAGTTTTGCTCTT
>NW_016107426.1:4629515-4635775 GCF_001604975.1 Cebus imitator | reverse complement strand
AAAAAAAAAAAAAAAAAAAAAAAAGAGTAGATTGGGAAAGTCAGACTGTAATTCTGAGTTCTGGTAAAACTTGATGTTAGGAAGCGATGAAAGAGTGGACATGATTGATCTTTTTAGTATAAGAAGAACAAATGTTGATGAGACAGCAATGGTACCACACATCAGCACAGCCGCATCAGGAGACAATTTTTCAGTATTAACATAATATTAAAAGAATGCACCACATGACCCAACAATTCTATTTCTTGGTATCGACCTCAGAAAACACATATGTGCACTAGAAAAAAATATACAAAGAAATGTATTATAGCATTGTCTGAAATATAAAAAATTTAAACTACTGAAATTATCTGATATGGAAATGATTCAATAAACCATGATAATATTTGCAGACTTGCTGAATGATAAAAATCACCCAGGATACTGGTAGAAATTAACTTATTGGCCAGGCACGGTGGCTCACGCCTGTAATCCCAGCATTTTGGGAGGCCAAGGCTGGCGGATCACCTGAAGTCAGGGGTTTGAGACCAGCTTGGCCAACATGGTGAAGCTCTGTCTCTACTAAAAATACAAAAAATAAAAAAAAAAAGTAGCCCAGTAGCCAGGCATGGTGGTGGGTGCCTGTAATCCCAGCTACTTGGGGAGGCGGGCGGCTGAAACGTGAGAATCCCTTGAACCTGGGAGATGGAGGTTGCATCACTGCACTGCAGCTTGGGCGACAGAGTGAGACTCTGTCTTAAATAATAATAATAATAATAATAATTTCTTCAACCCGCTTCCCAGTCCCATGAAACCAGACTCTCTTAGGGGTGAGGGCTGAATATCTCTAGGTGACTCTTATCATTAGGAAACTTGCAGAAACAGTTAAGGAAAGTATTTCCTTAGATGAGAAATTAAAAGAATGCAGGTGGAATTATGTGAAGCAACTAAAAATGAGCTCCAAAAATACTGAGTGTTCAACAGAGACTGCAGATGAACCCACACTGTGATACTCTTACGTAACCACGGACTCACACACACAGCAGTGGAGCTGGAGAGGTGAAGATGGGCTTGGGATGGTGACTTCAAAGGAAACTTCTGTCATGCCTATAATGTTTGATTTTTCTTTTTACAACCAAAACGTAGTCACGTATTAATTCTTTAATTAAAAGCAAATATTTATTTCCTGCTGGTGTGGCTGAGGTGGTGAAGGTAGACTTTGCAGAATTTATGATTTGTCTCAGATCCCACATACACTCTGAGGCATGTCCTTGTCAAGTGTTATCTACTTATTTATCAAATATCTGACACTGTTCTCTACACACAATGAAGCAGGTTCATTGCTTTGGAAAGGCAGGGCAAGGGAGGCAGTAAAGATGGGGACTAGGGCCAGGAAATCCCCTGCCGCTTCCACGCCCACCCATCTTTCAAGACCCAACTCGAACTCTGCCTCCAGGGTTCACTTCCCAGCACATGATCTCACCTCTGTTTTCTACACCCCCTGACACTTCCTCCATCTACTCACATATTTGTCTATGGGTCTCGCCCCTCTTCCCACACTATCCCCCTCCATTCCACTTTACATTTCCCCAAAGCCCCGCAGTGCCCTGCATACACAGCGCTCAATGCTAAATGACTATTGAATGAAATGCTTCCAGCTACGCCTCTGAGGTCTGAGAACGTCTTCTCCTCTCCACTGTAATTTCTGCTCAGTGGAAGTCACTCAGTCCTCTTTCCCCTTACATCCTCACCCCATCTCTCCCTCCTCCGCAGTGCTGCCTAGAACTCCTGCAATAGGAAACATGTGTTTTCGTTACATAATTACAGCGAAGGCTCAATATCCAACCCGCCTGGACAGAGCCATAAAAAGTAAACGGTTGCATCCCATCCTTTCGGAGTCCGCAATGGACAGGAGCAAAGGAAGAGAGAGTAGCCAGTCCCTACATCCCTCGGGTAAGGTGAAGAGCAGACTTGGAGAACGGAAGCTCCGTTGGCTCCTTGGGGAGGAAGAACAGCATGGAAAAAGAGGCTTTTCTTCCTAAGTGTGCCACGTCAGTCACCCACAGCCCCTTCTGCCTTTCATCTACTCCCTGGCAGCCATCCTAAGAAGAGCAAATGTCTTGACATGAGACAGATTATTCCTAGGCCTTCCCCTTGAGGCCAATCTACCCAGGAAGATGGGGAACAGCATTTCACAGCGTCACCCTTCAACCCTCTCATGGGTGACTCAGTCCGAGACCAAGCTGAGGACATTCTCCATGCCAGGTTTCCAGCTGCTTTCAGACCAGCAGCCACAGAGCAATCAACAAACCGTTGTTTTTTAATGTGAACGGTATGCCGTGGAGCTTCACATCCTATGCCCCTTGTGCTAAGGTCTCCTTGCCCTAGCTCTCTGCACAGTCACATTTATTTTATTATTTATTTAACTTCTTTATCAATCAGGGGGCTGGCACATAACATTTGGTACCTCAAATTGGGTCGTTTGGAGAAAGTCCATAAAAGGAATGTTTGTAAACAGCCAGAAGACGGTTCTATCTCCTGGTGCTGGTACTGGTGAGGTACACTTGCCACCTCTCTGTCAGAAGCTACAAGGAGCAGGAGTCCCCATCTCGGGGACTCAGACCTGCATGGGAAGGGCTGCCTGCCTGGTGCTGTCAAGAGAATAAATTACCCTAATTTCAGTCTCCCTGTTTCAGATTTCTTCCCTGTGTCATCATTGGCCAAACCCTGCTGGAAGCCAAAGCCCAAAGAAGCTCACTGATGTTATCTTCAACAGGACTTCCCTCGAGGTCACAGGCAGGTGGAGGAGAATGAACAGTGACTCTGGAGGGGCAATGGAAGACGTACAGGACAACTGCGCTGTCTTTTGCTCAAAAGCCAGCACCAGTGGCATTTGGGTGTGCAAGGCAGTACCACCTCCCCACCCCATCTCTTACCAGTCTCACCATGTGACAGTGCTATGCTCAAGACAGAAGGCAGTGTTGGCCTGGCGCGGTGGCTCAAGCCTGTAATCCCAGCACTCTGGGAGGATGAGGCAGGCGGATCACCTGAGGTCGGGAATTCGAGACCAGCCTGACAACATGATGAAACCCCATCTCTACTAAAAATACAAAATTAGCCAGGTGCGGTGGCGCATGCCTGTAATCCCAGCTACTCGGGAGGCTGAGGCAGGAGAATCGCTTGAACCTGCAAGGCAGAGGTTGCGGTGAGCTGAGATCGCACCATTGCACTCCAGCCTGGGCAACAAGAGCGAAACTCCATCTAAAAAAATAAAATAAAATAAATAAGGTAGTGTCCCTGCCCATGCCTCGCACTTCCACGCCTGTGTGCCCCTTGTGCATCCTCCTCTGCCTGACCCATTCCTCTTTCCCTCTTGGAAAATTTCTACCTGTCTTCCAAGGTGAGGCTCAATCATCTGTTTGAAACCTTCCTTGATCTTATTCTCTTCAGATAGGCTACATCAATTTTGCCTTTTTCATATGGCAACACAGTAGAAGTACGTGAGTGCTGCTTTATTCCTGTACCTTTTCCCTACTGCTCTACTGAGATTTCTCAGAGATGAAGACTTCATGGTCATTATCACTAGGAATGACCACAGCTGTCATTTTCTGAGTCCTATTATGTGCCAGACTACCTCCATTAATTTATGTTCTCAATTCTACGAAGCACTTCGTTTTTATCCAAAGTACATGCTTGAGAACTGATTTTGAGAAAGACTGATGTGCTAGCACAAGGTCACCCGGCTAGTTGGCAGTGGAGCCAGGATTCAAACCTATGTCCATCCAACTCCCAAGTCCCTGAAAGTAACCACAGTGGACGCCGCCTCTCAGCTTCATGTCCTCGGAGGTGGCCCCGCTCTGGGTACTGCATAGCTGGTGCCTGAGACATGTTTCTGAATAAACAACCAGAATAATAATAACCTGACAAACTCTTTTGACCACGCATGCGTTGTTCTAGTGTGGGTTCACACGTGGCCTTGATTTTCTGTAGCCTCATCTCCAGGCTGATCGTTTCTAGCCAGGTTCCGTGATGCTGGTAAAACTAAGCTTCGTCATGACTGTGTTTGTTAAGTGGCTTCTCGGAAAAGAATCATCAGCGAACAGAGTCCCTTAGAAGGCTACGGTGTTGTCCTTGATCCTAGAGCATGCTTGGAAAATTTTCCCAAGGAACGGAAGAACAGCGCAGCAGTAGCTGCTAAGCAATATGTCCTTGTAAAAACATAACACAAACTGGTTTACATGACACAGACTGGGAGCTGAGAAAAAAGGGGAAGTACATTTTAAAAATGAATCCTTTTATGACAATAACAGCCACCATAGACCGAGAGCTTATTGTGTGGCTGGCTCTCTGCTTAGTACTTTACATGCATTATTCCTAATTTTTTAGCAGCCCAGAAAGGCAGGTCTTACTTCTCTTTCTCATTCCCATTTTAAAGAACAGGAAACTGAGGCTCAGTGAGCCTAAGTAACTTGTCCAAGGCCTCCCAAACACACAAAATATCTGGCTCCAGAGGCCATGCTTAAATTTGCATGGTTCTACCCTGATTCTCTGAAAGACGTAAACACTACAAGCTATAACAGAACCAACATTATCATAAGGGAAATCCCTTATGAACCTTTGGAAATTCTATGGCAAGTCAAGGTAATTCTGATTATCAAATGTAGTTGTAAAACCCAGTTTTAGAATCCTAAAATAACATTTGTCTTTACATAATTACCTCATCAAAACCTTCCTTTTACATCTTTGTAAAGTAGGTAAGAGCAGTGTTATGATTCCATTTGTGGATGAGGAGACTGAAGTTCAGGAAAACTAAGCAGCTGGTAACAACAGCATTGGAACCCAGGACTCTCATAAACTTACATGCAAAAGCATATAAAAGTTGGGAGTATTTTGAACCTATAAAGCTGAAAGTCTGCTTGTTTCTGAAGACTTGGCTCACGCCACTTCCTCTTCCTTATCTGCTTTTCTCCACAGACAACTTTTTTCCTTATTATGTTCATTCATTGTACAAATATTGCAACAAAACCTTTTTTAATCAGAAGAAATTTCAGGCCAGACACCATGGCTCACGCCTGTAATCCCAGTACTTTGGGAGACCAAGGCAGGTGGATCACCTGAGGTCAGGAGTTTGAGACCAGCCTGGACAATATGGTGAAACCCCATCTCTACTAAAAACAAAAATTAGCCAGGCATAGTGGTGTGTGCCTGTAATCCCAAGCTACTGGGGGGCTGAGGCAGGAGGATCTCTTGAGCCCGGGAGGCAGAGCGTACAGTGAGCTGAGATCGCGCCACTGCACTCCAGCCTGGGCAACAGAGTAAGACTCTGTCTCAAAAAAAAAAAGGAGAAGAAGAAATTTTATTCATAGTTCCAGTACCCTGACTTATCAATTATTTTTAGGTTTCTATTATTTCCTTCCAGTCTTATCTATATATTACAAAAAAGCACACACACACAGACATTTGCACATATAAATACACACCAATAAATATGAAAACTTCCCTGGGAAGTTATTTGAAACTCGGTGCTGATGAAAAGATGGTGGTCACATGCACTTGATTCACAGAATCCAAACAGATTCTTATACATACATTGTTTTCTCGGAGACAGCACAGGGATCTTTTTACTGTTGTTGTTTTTGAGATGGAGTCTCACTCTGTCACCCAGGCTGGAGTGCAGTGGTAACGATCTCACTGCAACCTCCGCCTCCCGAGTTCAAGCAATTCTCCTGTCTCAGCCTCCAGAAGTAGCCAGGATTACAAGCACATGCCACCATGCCTGGCTAACATCTGTATTTTTAGTAGAGACAGGGTTTCACCATGTTAGCCAGGCTGGTCTCGAACTCCTGACCTCAAGTGATCCACCTACCTCAAACTCCAAAAGTTCTGGGATTACAGGTGTGAGCCACTGGGCCCAGCCTGGTTTTCTTCTTTTCTTTTGGACACATTACCCAGCTTTAACAGTTACCAGCATGCATTAAATCTTGTATCACTTGTACCTCTGTTTATTCTCTTCCAGCTACATTATTCTGAAGCAAATTCCAGGCATCAAATCATTGCATCTATAGTTAACCTTTAATTTCATTTCCTACTTTTTATATTTAATTATGGATACACAATCGTTGCATATATTTATGGAGTACTTGTGATGTTTTGATACAGGTATACAATTTGTCATGATCAAATCAGGGTAATTAGAGTATCCTTAACCTTAAGCATTGGTGATCAGGCTTGGCAGGGTAGCTCACACCTGTAATCCCAGCACTTTGGGGGGCTGAGGTGGG
>NW_016107426.1:4623899-4628850 GCF_001604975.1 Cebus imitator | reverse complement strand
TAAAGATGGGGTTTCACCACGATGGCCAGGCTGGTCTTGAACTCCTGACCTCAGGTGATCCACCCGCCTTGGCCTCCCAAATTGCTAGGATTTTTTTTCTTTTTTTTCAGAGACAAGGTCTCACTTTTTCCCCCAGGCTGGAGTGCAGTGGCATGATCACTGCTCACTACAACCTCGAAACCTCAAACCTCAAACTCCTGGGCTCCAGTGATCCTCCCAATCACTGTGACTACAGACATGCCCAACACGCCCAGCTAATTTTTAAAGTTTTTTGTAGAGACAGAGTCTCACTACGTTGTCCATGCTGGGCTCTAACTCCTGGCCTCAAGCTATCCTCCCACCTCAGGCTCCCAAAGTGCTGACATTACAGGTGTAAGCCACCATGCTTGACCCTATTCCTTCTTTCTACCTGAATTTTTGTACCTGCTAACCGTCTCTGCTTTATTCCTGCCTCCTGCTGTCCTTCTCAGCCTCTGGTAACCACCATTCTACTCTCTCCATGAGTTCAGTCTTGTTTTAGGCTCCCACATATGAGTAAAAACATTCAATAATGAGACAGCACAGATCCTGATATCATGAACCAGGCAAATAGAAAGAAGAGAGAGCAACAAGGGGAAGACTCACTCAAAGTTAGGGATCATTTCTGTAAAGATTTTTTCAAGGAGTCACCACTGCTGTATCCAAATTCTGAACATGGCGATGATTCCCCAATAGGATGCAATGTCTGGTTCTCTAAGGCAAAACTTTCCTTGTCTTTCTTTCCTTCCTCTTTCCTTCCTTCCTTCCTTCCTTCCTTCCTTCCTTCCTTCCTTCCTTCCCTCTTTCTCTCTTTCTTTCTTTCTTTCTTTCGAGACAGAGCTTCGCTCTTGTTGCCCATCCTGGAGTACAATGGCGTGATCAAACTCCACCTCCCGGGTTCAAGCTATTCTCCTGCCTCAGCCTCCCGAGTAGCTGGGAATACAAGTGTGTGCCCCATGCCCGTCTAATTTTGTATTTTTAGTAGAGACGGGATTTCACCATGTTGGTGAGGCTGGCCTCGAACTCGTGGCCTCATATGATCCGCCCGCCTTGGCTTCCCAAAGTGCTGGGATTACAGGCCTGGGTCACCGCACCTGGCAGTTTTCCTGGTCTTTCAAATGTTATCTTAATAAGAATGACACTGACCAAAATGTTAAGTTTAGTTATCTCTGGGCGGTGAGATTTACAGGTGCTGTTCATATTCTTGTTGATTACTTCTTGCCTTTTCTGAGTTTTCTACAATGAACATACGTTTGTAATAAGACTAGCATTACTAGCAATGGCATTGAATACGATGTGAAACTGATCTGAAGAAAAGGTCCTGTAAACGTTGGAGTCACACAGACTGATCACGTAGTTCCTACCACTGGAAGGACAGCCAGCCCTTTCTTAGGTCAGGAAGCCTAGAACCTGGGAGGTGCAGGTTCTAGCCCAACTCTCCTTCTTGTATAACACCTGCTAAGGAGCTGCTGCTTCCTTTTTTTTCTTAACTTGGAAACATTGTTCTGAAACCGTTTGTCAATAGAGAAGATTCGATTCTGAGAACGCGGTAAGGATTTTCTGTAGCAATGGTCAAATGTAATTTAGTAGAGAATAACACCCATAGAAATGTGTGGGAGCTTTGCTGTCAAGTCCTGTAGCACTTTCATAAAGGAACGTATCATTTTTCTTCAGCTAAATTTTAGCTAGAAATAATATTAGGTGAGTTTTCAGTGCCGTTCATTCCATAGCCTAGCTGCAATTTGGAAACCTTAATGATTTCATGCAAAAGGCACTGTCTAAAGAGTCTTGGTGGCTTCTGTCTGATCCTCATTTTTCCTTTTGATGCAGATTACTTATGTGCATCTATCGTGGTAAAAACAGCAGAGTTTGGGCAAACACTGCTCTCTCAGACCCCCACTCCCTTTCAGGCCTGGAGATCCTTCATCTAACCCAGTTCCATTCTTGTGCCTCTCCCCGCTGGCCTCCCCGGTGCCATTTTTATTAAAGCCCCAGCTCATCCCACATTCAGCTGCATGACTTCTTACAGGCTTCAGAATAAATCACCACATTGCTCCGATCTTGGCTTCTCTGCCCTCGGCTTTCAATTAAATTTAGAATTGACTTTAAAGATACAACCTCAATGTACATGGTTGGAAATGACCTTGTTTCCCCTTTCCCACCACCTGCGACTTCCTGCGCCGGGCTCTTAGACTCCAGCTCCTGGTTCAAAAAGTAGAAACAGGAATTTGCTACATGCTCCTGTGGCAAACTGTAAGTCTCAAGCTGTTTAAAGTCTTTAAAGTCCCGTCCAAAAGGTAAAGTACACTCTGCAGAGAAAAATCTGGGGGCCTGAATCTCTGGCTGCCTGTGTTCAGGAAGAGACATATAAGGAGAGGAGGAAGGAGAAGAAGAGGAGAAGAAGAAGTAGGGGGAGGGGAAACCAGAACCTTTGAGCTAAACACTTTTAATTTGTTTGATTTCTACAGTTTGTGCTGAGGATGATTAGTCTATCTGTAATATGCATCCGCTATTAAAATCAGTGTATTAAGTTAATATAAATGACCTATTACACGATTACGAGCACACCAACGCAGATTTTAACATCAAAACTAACTTTCATCTTTTGTCTTGTCATTTGGCTTTTTACTCTTACAAGGAGCGTGGCACAGTTAGCAGCACCTGGCTGTTTAGAATTGGGCCTGCCCCTGCCAGCTTCTCCCTCCCACCCTTGGAAGGCTTTACCCACCAGGATGACTGAACCAGAAAACACTTCTTCCTCCCTTCAAAAACCAATGCGATTTTAAGGCGCATAGTTCTATCGAACTAAAGGCAATAAGGTCCCTTTCAATTTGGAAGAGAAGAAGGAAAGAATGACTTGCTCATCTAAAGAAAGGATCACACACGATTTAATATGTGAAAAAATGTGGAAGTTGAAAATGATTTACAAATGTAACAGACCAATTTATTTATCAATTCGCCCATCAGTTTTTGAGTATTTACTATGTTTCAGGTTCCAAGGAGGTTGTACAGTACTTAGGAGCTTGAGCCTTAATTTTCTCTCCTCTAAAATGGGACTAGAGACCCTTCTTCTCACTGTATGTGGAAATTAGATGAAAGAATAAATGTAAATCACTTAAAACCAGTTATCGGCACATAATAAATACTGAATGAATATCTCTCTATATATATATGGGGAAAAAAGTATTTTCAACTATAAGGGGTCTACAGCCTGATGAATTGCTATTTCGAAACTTCTACCCTTTGTGCTGAAAACACCCTGAAATTTGGGAGGCCTCAAAGAATTAGCTATGTAAACCTCAAATCAAAATACTTTCCTAGTGATTGCCCTTTAGAAATAGTTACTAGGGACATGGGGGTGCTTTCCCAAATAAGGAAGGAAGGAAGAGGGGGAGAATAAATTAGCACTTAGTAACTCCCTAAATGTAAAATCTCAATGATTTTGCATCCTTTTTTTCTAATTGGAATCTCACCAAATTAATTAATAGACAGACATTAATATTCTCATGTCCCAGATGCACATGCTGAGGCTCCTGCCCGTGGCTGTGGGGCTGGGAAGTGGAGAAGAGGGAATTTAAACCAGGTCATGTGATTTCAGAGCCTGTACTCTCTTCCCGGTCACCAGCTTGCCCCACCCATCCTGCGAGGTCCCATGGGAGAAACCCTAAAACCTCACTGGAAAATACAAGAGATGTTTGAAATCTTCTTAATGTAAAGAGGAAGTTTTTAAGAACAAACATTCTGCAATAACTGACTTCTCACTCAGTTTTGTGAATAGCAGTCTTACACAGCAGTGAGATTTTTTTTTTTCCTTTCCATTTAAACTCTTCTAGGTAGAACCTTCCTTTTTCACTTCTGAAAGATTACTGTTGACGGGGATGTTTTTGATGACTTTGAATTTCCTTTCCTTTCTTTCCATAACACTGACACTTTTCTTGGGAAGGAAGCCATACAAGAGTTTAAAACTGTGAATTGAAAAGTCAGGAACGAAGGTCACCATCCTGACCCTGTTGTGAAAGGCCACAGCCACCCCCTAGGTTAACCGATTTTTTTCCACACCAGTTCTGCATTTCACGGCCTTCCTGGAAGGACGCTCTTCCTAAGCAGATTCTTCCTGCTCTCCGTTCAGCCTCCCTCCCTGGACTGCAGGAATAATGATCATCACACATGAAAGTTCAGCCCAAGAGCCCAAATGCCTACAGAGGGGAAAGACTTCTTTGCTGGGCAGGTCTAAAAAGACAGCTCCGTGGCTGGCTGCGGTGGCTCACACATGTAATCCCAGCATTGTCAGAGGCCGAGCGGGGCAGATCACCTGAGGTCAGGAGTTGAAGACCACCCTGGCCAACACAGTGAAGCCCCATCTCTATTAAAAATACAAAATTTAGCCAGACATGGTGGCACATACCAGGAATCCCAGCTACTTGGGAGGCTGAGGCAGGAGAATTTCTTGAACCTGGGAGGCAGAGGTTGCAGTGAGCCAAGATTGTGTCACTGCACTCCAGCCTGGGCGACAGAGCAAGACTATGTCTTAAAAAAAAAAAAAAAAAAAAGACAGCTCCTCAGCATTTTAAGGGTGTTAAGGAGAATTCCACTGTGGTGCTAAAAATTCCTGCCAAGGACTCTATTGCCACATGGATCCCAGTCAAGTTCTACACACAGTGCCTGGTCCCTGTCTAGAGCATAGCTAGATCACAAATGGCCCAAACTAGCTGATTAAAATTAAGTCACAGCCGGGCGCGGTGGCTCAAGCCTGTAATCCCACCACTTTGGGAGCCAAGGCGGGTGGATCACAAGGTCAAGAGATCAAGACCATCCTGGCCAACATAGTGAAACCCCGTCTCTGCTAAAAATACAAAAAATTAGCTGGGCATGGTGGCACGTGCCTGTAATCCCAGCTACTCAGGAGGCTGAGGCAGGAGAATTGCCTGAACCC
>NW_016107426.1:4620724-4622166 GCF_001604975.1 Cebus imitator | reverse complement strand
AAAAATAAAAAAAAAAAAGAATGCTGCCTTTTTCACCCATCATAGGGCTTTTTTTTTTTGTACTATACTATGTATAATGTTTATATCCCAGTCTCTGAGATATCCCCGTGGGAAAAAAAGCGCCGTATTACACATTGTGTCCTGGAGCTGCTGTCACGGGAGCTGACTTTTAGGTAGAATGCACTACAGTATTTGCATACCTTACTTAACGTGACTTTTGGCTCCAAGGCACTGAAAGATATTTTGTGATGAAAAGACCTAAAATGAGACTGGGCATGGTGGCTCCCACCTGTAATCTCAGCACTTCGGGAGGCCAAGGTGGGAGAATCACTTGAGCCCAGGACTTCAAGACTAGCCTGGACAACATAGTGAGACATCTCTGCAAAAAAAAATATTTTAAATTATCTGGGCCTGGTGGCACACCCCTAGAGTCCCAGCCATGTTCATGCCACTGCACTCTAGCCTGGGCAACAGAGTAAGACCACCTCAAAAATCAAAAGAACCTGAAATAACTTTTTAGTAGAATATAATCATGGAAAAACGATTTAACCCCTTTGAGCCTGTTTCCTCACCTACAGAATGGCAGTAATATGGCCAATCTCATAGAACTGGTATAATAATTAAATAAATATTTGTAAAGCACTCTGCCAGTAGATTGTAGATGCTCAAAAAGTGTGGGCCAGGCACAGTGGCTCAAGCCTGTAATCCCAGCACTTTGGGAGGCCAAGGCAGGCGGATCACCTGAGGTCAGGGGTTCAAGACCAGCCTGGCCAACATGGTGAAACTTGGTCCCTACTAAAAACACAAAAATTAGCTTGCATGGCGGTGGGCACCTGTAATCCCAACTACTGGGGAGGTTAAGGCAGGAGAATTGCTTGAACCCAGGAGGAGGAGGTTGCAGTCAGCTGAGATCGTGCCACTGCACTCCAGCCTAAGCGACAGAGCGAGACTCTGTCTCAAAGAAAAGAAAGCGTTAGAGTTCCTTCCTTTTTCTTGAAAAAAGTGCTGGCAGAGTAACAGAATTAGGAGACGAGGTGAAGAACGCTGAGGTGCTAGGCTTCCCTCACCCTCAAGGGGGACACGCTTGCAGACCATATTTCTCTCCCAGACTGTGGGACTCAGAGAGGAAGCAGGATCATGGGTAGGGGCCAGATCATGTGGCGTTAAGGGCAGCCTGGTCAGTAAAGGAATTCTACCGTGTTCTGTTTCTCCGGCTCACCAGGCTTGTTTCTGCCACAGAGCCTTTGCACTTTCAGTTTACTTTGCTTGGAACACTTGGCCTTCAGATGGTTACTTGACTCACTTTCTCTCTTTTTTTCAGGTCTCTATCAGAGTTAATTAAAATCTCATTCTTCTCACTTCTAGTCACCTCTTACTCCTCAACCCCTTATCTTGATTAGATTCTTTTCTTTCTTTCTTTCTTTCTTTTTTTTTTTTTTTTT
>NW_016107426.1:4617531-4618889 GCF_001604975.1 Cebus imitator | reverse complement strand
TTTTTTTTGTAGAGACAAGATCTCCCGATGCTGTTTTTTTGTTTTTTGTTTTTTGGGTATTTTTGAGATGACTTTTCACTCTTGTTGTCCAGGCTAGAGTGCAGTGGTGCGATCTTGGCTCACCGCAACTTCTGCCTCCCAGGTTCAAGCAATTCTCCTGCCTCAGCCTCCCAAGTAGCTGGGATTACAGGCATGTACCACCACACCTGGCTAATTTTGTATTTTTAGTAGAGATGGGGTTTCACCATGTTGATAAGGCTGGTCTCTAATTCCCCACCTCAGGTGATCTGTCTGCCTCAGCCTCCCAACGTGCTGGGATTACAGGCATGAGCCACCGTGCCTGGCCTCCCTATGTTGTTTAGGCTGGTCTTAAACTCCTGGGCTCAAGCAATCCTCTTGCCTCAGCCTCCCAAAACACTCAGATTACAGGCATGAGCCACCATGTATGGCTTGATTTTTTTTTTTATATATCTTCAAAAAAATTTTGTGGGTACATAGTAGGTGTGTATACATTGATGGGGTACATGAGATGTTTTGAAACAGGCATGCAATGTGAAATAAGTACATTATGGAGAATGGGGCATCCATCCCCTAAAGCCTTTGTCCTTTGACTTACAAACAATCCAATTATACTCACTAAGTTAACACTTATCAGTATCTGAATTTATATTACATGTGATTGTCTATCTCTTCTGCTAGAACATAAGCTCCATAAAGACAGGGATCTCGTCAGGTGCATTAGCTCCCACTGTAATCCCAACACTTTGGGAGGTCGAGGCAGGCAGATCACTTGATGTCAGGGGTTCAAGACCAGCCTGGGCTACATAGCAAGACTGTCTCAATAATTTTTTAAAGGAATAAAAATGGAAGAAAAAAAAGAGAAAAAAGGATCTCATCTGCTTTGTTCACTGTTTCCCCAATACCTAGAGGATTGAATACCAAATATTAGGTATTTAATAAATAAATAATGAATGAATAAATGTGGATATTGTTATGTAAATGAATTATGTTATTCTAAGATCAATTATTAGCACCATGGATTCCTCAGACTGCTGCCTTTATGTCTTATTTTAATTGCTAAGTGTACTTTCAGCATTGCATTAGGATCCTTATAAAGATTGAAACTAAATTACATCTTCAAACAAACTGTAGAAACATGAACTATTGTCACATTTCACTTACAAAGATGAATGTTCACATTGAGACAACAGGGAGAACTTTAAAACACAGATGGGATTTTGTCACTGGTGTGTCCCATTCTTCAACGGCTGCCTTGGGCAATTCTCAAACAGCTCCACCCTGAAAAGTCCCTCGCAGGCTCCCATCGTCATCTACAGAGTGTGCCGGTTTCTCCACAA
>NW_016107426.1:4604734-4617379 GCF_001604975.1 Cebus imitator | reverse complement strand
CTCCTGAGTAGCTGGGATTACAGGCACGCACCACCATGCCCAGCTAATTTTTTGTATTTTTAGTAGAGACGGGGTTTCACCATGTTGACCAGGATGGTCTCGATCTCTTGACCTCGTGATCCACCCGCCTCGGCCTCCCAAAGTGCTGGGATTACAGGCTTGAGCCACAGCGCCCGGCCCACAATTTTTTTTTTGAGACAAGGTCTTGCTCTTGTTGGCCAGGGTGGAGTGCAGCCGCACGATCTCAGCTTACCGCCACCTCCACCTCCTGGGTTCAAGTGATTCTCCTGCCTCAGCCTCGCGAGTAGTTGGGATAACAGGCACGCACCACCACACCCAGCTAATTTTTTTTTTTTTTTTTTTTTTTTTTTGTATTTTTAGTAGAGATCGGGTTTTACCATGTTGGCCAGGCTGGTCTTGAACTCCTAACCTCAGGTGATCCACTGCCTTGGCCTTCCACAGAGCTGGGATTACAGGCATGAGTCACCACACTCGGCTTCCACATAAATATTAGTAGCCCTCCCTTTTACTCTCAAAAGTGTCCTGGTTTGAGGAATGATGTATATGGTCACCCCACCTGTATGTCCCTTTTCCACAAAACTTTCATTCTAGGCAAACCCATATCCTGGCATCTCCCCAAACAGAAGAGCCTCTCTTATACTTTTCTTTGGACAATTTTCCCTTAACCTAGTATAACCTTCCTTCTTCCAGATTCCAACTAACATCAACGCCTCTAGAAAGGCTTTCTCAGAACTTTCCTCGAGTCATTCAGATGAGGCAAACACCCCAGGGCGACTTTGGAATTGCCAGAGGAGGAGCTTTTTAAAGATACGGCTTCCTGGGTGAGGCGGTTCAGGGCTGTAATCCTGGGATTTTGGGAGCCTGAGGCACGAGGACTGCTTGGGACTGAGTTTAAGAGCACCCTAGGCAACAGAGCAAGACCCCAGCTCTACAAAAATGAATAAATAAAATCTTAGGATAAAAAGAAAGGCTGGCACGGTGGCTGTAATCCTAGCACTTCGGGAGGTCGAATAGGGAGGATCATTTGAGACTAGGAGTTTCAGACCAACCTAGTCAACATAGTAAGACACCATCTTTATGGAAAAAAATAAAAAGAAAAAAAAGTACAGATTCCTGGCTGGGTGTGGTGGCTCACACCTGTAATCCCAGCACTTTGGAGGGCCAAGGTAGGTGGATCGCTTCAGCTCAGGAGTTTGAGACCAGCCTGCGAAACACAGCAAAACCCCACAAAAAATAAACATGAGCTGAGCGTGGTGGTGTGTGCCTTGTAGTCCCGGCTACTTCGGAGGGTGGGGTGGAAGGATGGCTTGAGCCTGGGAGACAGAAGTTGTAGTGAGCCGAGATCTCATCACTGCACTCTAGCCTGGGTGACAGAGCCAGACCCTGCCTGTCTCAGAAAAAAAAAAAAAAAAAAAACAGATTCCTGGGCCTTATCACCCAACCTTTGGGATGTAGAAAATCTAGGGTGGGTCCCAGGAAACCTGTTTGCCCCTCCTAATTGTTCCCGTGACATCTTCTGCATATTTTGACAGCTAAGTATCTCTCTGTTATCCCCAATTAGCCTGTTTCCTTCAGGTGACTGCACATTCCTCCGGAGCAGGACCCACCACCCTCATCGTTAGCCTGTCTCCAGCGCCTAGAATGGTGCTCAACAAAAGATTCATGATCAGATGAGGAGACACTGCAAACCTTTACAGAGCACTTACTATGTGGCAAGAACTTCACATTTTTTTGTGTGTATTCAACTCCTTATTTCAGGAAGGTTTTCAACCCTCAGGAGCATAACAGCCCAGAAAAAAATGATGTTAGGGATATCTCTTGAAAGTCTCTCACAGTTTCATGAAGTACTGAATCACTTCTTAGAGGGGTACCCAGTGTGCCTTACAGGGGAACTTTGTAAGGAGTGGCCACACAAAGAGTACCATTCCTACTTGCAACTTTTTTTTTTTTTTTTTTTTTTTTTTTGAGACAGAGTCTCCTCTGTGGCCAGGCTAGAGTGCGATGGCACAGACTCGGCTCACTGCAACCTCCGCCTCCTGAGGTCAAGTGATTACCCTGCCTCAGCCCCCCGAGCAGCTGGGACTACAGGCTCGCGCCACCACACCTGGCTAGTTTTTGTATTTTAGTAGAGACCGGGTTTCACCATGTTGGCCAGGGTGGTCTTGATCTCCTGACGTCGTGATCCGCCCGCCCCTGTCTCCCAAGTGCGGGGTTACAGGCGTGAGCCGCCACTCCCGGCTCTCCTACTTGCAACTCTTGCTGAGTTTTTGTGCTTGGCCATCACACTGGACTTTCCAGTGTCTTCTTTTCCAACTCAGACCTCTTTAACAAGACAGCTTCTGTAACACCTGCGGAGAACAAGATGGAACTGCTTCATTCTTTTAAACTACACCTCCCAACTCCAAAACGTAGTGAACTTCCTGTAAAATTAAGGAGCGCTTGGGAAAGGGCTGGTGACCTACAAAGAGCTTCCTGCATTTTTAATGTACAATTCTGGTAACAGTGTCAGCTTATAGGTTTCCAAATGGCAGCCACAATCGAGATTCAGAACAGATGGTCAAACCACAGACAACAGAGTCAACAATATTTTCTGCCATCCCAAGAGGCTAACAGAGTCCAAGAGAAGTATGTGACATCACGTAAATTGGTAAACAGCTCAAAACAATCTTAATTCACAGTTTGCTGGAGCACTGAATGACGGAAAGCATGCCTCAGCAGAAACCGGTATTCACGGGCTGCTCTCAAATTATTAACCTGTTAAGAAGGTAGTTTCATGCCCTGGAAAACAAAATCGTCAAAATTAGGAATTAGAAAACCTCGTTTTTTGTCCAAACTGTGACACTGGGTGAACATGGGTAGTCATTTGAATTCTCAGAATTTATTTCCTTCTCTCCAAAATGCCCTCTAAGTTACCTTCTTTTAGCTTAAGTGTATACTGAATGCAGCTGGATGGGGGCTGGGGGCTTAATTATAAATGACTTTGGCCATTTTGGATTAGAATGAAGTAAAAATCACCTTTCAATATATAACAAGAGATTCAGCTGGTGAAAATCAACTACTATTATGTATTTTGTTACCAGAGTTACTATGGCAGGTGATTTTTTTCTTTTACTAGAAATATGAGTGCTTACAACACAGCAAATCATAGTGCATCTGAGTAACAAGCCTTTCTCAAATCAGCAAAAACATGCAACCACTGTGAGTTCAGAAATGTTGAACTGTTTTTTTACATGGCCATCTTTGGTCCTTAGTGTTGTAAGTCTTCTGGGATAGATTTTGAAAAGAAGGGGCAATCTTTTCAGCATTGCCTACCAACTAGTACCAGGAACTCCAGTAAGGAGAGGCTCCACAACTTCACAACTAAGCCTCACAAAGAAGCTAAGATGCAGTCACGAAAGTTTCAGCCTGAACTCACCCAAATTAGGTCTAGATGCCAACAGGCAAATTTATTCTGTATTTTTTTTTTGAATCTTCTCTGTTTCTTTGATAGAATTTCTTTCAGGACTATGTTCAATTTTTCAAGAAAAGTTTTCTAGTACGTGTATATTTTTGGAGGTGCTGGAAGAAGAGGCGAGAGGTTGAAGAGAAGGGGACAGTATTAAGCTTCTGGGAAGGAAGCCCACTGCTTCTCAAGTTACCATTTGTAAACCCTTTACCCAGTTCTGTTTGGGCTATTGTCCTGAGTAAATCATCCATTGAAAATCAAGCTCTTCAGCTCATTATATATTCTTCATTTGAGGTGACCAGAACTATTTCCTGAAAGCTGGTTTGGGTGCTAATTACCTGCTCAAACACCTAGTAAATACCTCTGTGGATTTGTCATAGGAAAATTTCACTTTTTTATTTTCCTTAAATTGAGCACACTTACCACAAGTTCGCTTTCGACTTCCTAGTCCTGACAATAAACGCCGTCTAAGTACAAGCGTCCTTGCTCCTCTGGTCACTGGGAAGTGATTCTCCTTCCTCCTCAGTTACCCTAAGGCGCAGCATACAGTCTCAGTTTCAGAGGGAAGTTTACCAAAGCAAGCCACAAATTTCTGAAGAGAAGTAGGCTGCCTTTTCTTCCTCCAGGGCTCGATCTCCCTCTCTCCTTCTGTATCTTTTTCTCTTTCCCCAATGAGGCAGTAACTCCTTTTTACAAATACCCTAAGAAACTTACAAAAAAGAACTTACAGACATGTCTGTCTCTTCAGATTTTAAAATAAACATTTCTGTTAGCCATCCTTCTATCCTAGCTTCCCAAAGGAAAAACCTCAAAGTCATAGCATGTGATTTGTCACAGTGATAAGATGATATTTCCATCAATTTTGAAAAGAATTATTTTACCTGGGAAAAATGTTCGTGCGTGTGTGTGTGTGTGTGCATGCGTGTGTGGTTCAAACATAAGTTATGTTGCCTTTTCTTTGCTTCCCACATCTAAATAAATTTAAGTCCAAAAGAATGAATGTAGGTGTCATCTTTAAGAAAAAGAATCATATAAAACCAAAAAAAAAAAAAAAAAAAGGTGTCAACTAAAAAAAAAAAAAAAAAAAAAAAAAAAAAAAAAAAAAAAAAAAAAAAAAAAAAAACCAAGACAAAAACGTAAAACAAAAGCACTAACAGAAGTCACACTTCAATCTTGTATCCCTGGGAAAGAATGGCAAGACTGGAAATTCATGTATTTCATTCTCTGTCTATTGCATCCTGACTAGGCAAGATTTTTCCGCCTTTCCTTAAGAAAGCTGAAGGTGAAGACTGTCTCTATGTGGCACTGTGGCATAAGTGACCGCTGTTGTGGAGGAGAAAAGCCCATGAAGCTTAAAAATTTTGCAAAGAGAAAACAATCCCCCTGCAGACCACAGTAAATAAAATAACAGCAGTGGGGTGATTTGCAACCATGTAACGGGGCTTTTGTCTGGGTCTGTTTCTCTGTGCCTTGAGGGTTTCTGTGTGCCTTCTCTGCAGGACCTCAGTGTTTCGCCCCTCCATTACAAAGGCCCAGGGCTTGAGCCCCTCCTCCAGCTGTTCACCCCCAATCTTGCCCATGCTGAGGCTTACTTACAGCAGACTGAAGAGTTTCAGTGGGGTGCAGGGCACTGCAATTTAGGATTTCTGCAGTACAGGGTGAATTTTCAAGAGTGTATCAGAGAGGGGAGCCAGACTTAAAAATAGCCTTTACTCATCCTATTAACCATTTCATTCCTGAACTGGCTTGCAAGGCAGAACCAGCAGGTTTTTTTTTTTTTTTCTCTCTAGCAAACTCCAAAATTGCTACAGCTGCCTCTGACAGTATGTATAAGGCAACAATTCCCTGTGTCTTGGATGACAGCTGAATAAATGTTATGATTCACTACAGAAAGAACTACGGTATTTAAAAAATTATTGTATTCCTCTTTGACGTGGGCTTTGAGGGTGGAAAGAGGGAAGAGATTAGAGAAGCAGGGGGAGAGGGAGAGTGAAGGAGAGGGGAAGAGAGAAATCTTGGTGGCTAGAGGAGTAAAGAAGCCTCTTGTTCTGGTTCGTATTGATCTTATTTAAGCATGGGGAGAACTGATGAGTCTGTGATTATTTTAATGACCATGAAACCTATGCATTCAAAGAAATAAATGAAGCTATGTAATCACCTTCTAAGTAATATCAAAGAACTACGGAAAGGGCTGGGGGGAGGGCAATGATGTTATAATAACATTTACATCCTACAGAGCACTGCATGCAAAGGTAAACCAGGGGTTGAAGTACTGAATTTCCAGGGGGACGAGAGCCCGCAGTTCAATACTCTGTGGCTGTGACCTACCTAACGCAAGGAAGGGTAAGGCATTGAGCAGTAATTGTTTCTATTTTGGTATTTCGGCAAGGGAAACACTGGCGTTCGAGGTTTCTGAGCGGTTTATAAAGTAGAAAAGCTTTGGAGGTGCAGCAACACAGATGATAGAAACAGTGGGCAAGCAGGGTCCGAAGCTGCCTTCCAGCATGCTTTAATCTTTAAATAATGATGATGACACACTTGTTTCAGTCAAAAGACAAACTTCTGATTATCTTAAATAATGTGACATTATTTTAATGTGACATTGTAAAATAATGTAATTGCTTGCCTAAAGGGAGATATTAAGCAATACGAAACACTGACACTGCCTTCGAGGCTAGCAAGAAAGACAGGGCGGGTGCACGTGAGAACATGGCTTGCGTGACGGGGGACGGTGGAGTTTCCTGTGAATTCTAATCAGCTGATTACAAACGTTTGTGATTTTCGCAGACTTTCATGTTTAACAGCCTAAGCAGCTAAGAGGAAAGAGCCCCAACTCTGGAATCTGACAGAGATGGTCTCCGATTCTAGTTCTTCCACTAGTTAGTTATATAACTAAAATTGCTTAGTGTTTCTGGGTCTTAGTTTTCTCCTCTGTAAAATGGGGACACTATCACCTGCCTCCTCAGGTAGCTGTGAGGATTAGAGAAAAAAAATAAGTGGAAACCACCTGGGTGAATGTGGGCATATAATCATAACAGCCGTTAATCCCGTGACTCTAAATAGGCAACGGAAATTCTTAAAAATGAACCCCAGAAAAATAATAGCTGATTTAAAAATGTAAGCCCTTCAAACCTTAAGGCTTCTGATCATGAGTTTGTTATTATTAAAACTCTGCTACTATTAGGTTTGCCAGAAAAAGAACAGGACATCTAGTTAAATTTAAATTTCAGATGAAAAACAAGTATTTCTCAGTATGTGGCCCATGCACTATTATATGAAAAAATTGTTTGCTCTTTATCTGAAATTCAGTAACTGACCACCTTGCTTTTTATTTGTTAAATCTGGCAGCTTGAGTCAAAACAGTAAAGACCTGAGTATATATAATTCCTGACTTCTTCTGCCCCAGTCCCTGCTGAGGTAACAGAGCAGGAATCCTTATTTCAGAAAGTTAAAAAAATTAATAAATGAAATGAATAGCATTAAAACTTTTTACATATCCAGAATGTAATTTGTCAACATGAGAGATAAAAATAACTGCTGTTTTCCATGTGGTAGTTTAAGTTAAGATGAAAGAAGAATTTTGATAGGAAAATATGTTTAAAAACCAAAAGTGACTTTTGGTTGTTTCACAACCTCTCCACCCAGACCAAAGCCGTGTGCTGTTTCCAGGTTCATTTGGCCAGCTCTGACCCTGACGGCTACCAGGCCTCGAACTGAGTTTGGTTTGGTTTTGCCTTTCCCTTCTCCACAGAAACTTTGTTCCACAGATAGACCTGTGGAGCTGATTGTACACTGACAAGTAAGCACCCAAATTGAGATACTTTATCAAGAAGAAAGATTCTTTCCAGTAAAGTAGCTTTATGTAGATAAGGGAATATGTCTGCTCAGAAGATGTTTAGGTCAACGGGGTAAGTGTAAAATGATATCACACACATGTCTATGACATTCGCATCTGTTTAACACTTGATATTCCTTTGTCATTTTGTGTTTTCCAGACAGGGTGATAGAGTGAAGGCCTTATTACTTCAATATTGAATGTAGAAATTACAGTATAATAAAATTCAGGAAATTTCATCTACATAAAGTTAATACTTTGTACCATGAGCTTTGAGCTTTCAATCCATGAGTCACTACTTATGACAGAGGACATTAATAAGTATTTCTGACTTGACTTTATCAACAAAAGACACCATATACTAAAGTTTGCTTTTACACATATTTACTTGGCTTTGTAGTAACATGGTTGATAACTGACATGCTTATATATAAATTCATAAATGCTATTAACTGGTAAGAAATAAAAAGACTTGAAAATAAACTTAAAATGGGAATTTTATTCTAGTCTATAAAAATGGCAAAAGTTTAAAAGTTGCATTAAGTTCCTTTATTCATCACTGACACGATGTATCCTCTTAATTTTTGAATTTTTCTGATATCCCAATATTTATTTAAAATCTACAAATGTCATTATTTCTAAGTAAATTTTAAAGACTGATTTTCACAACTTTTTAAACATATTATCCTATCAAAATTCTTCTTTCATCTTAACTTAGAGCTTAAAACAATGTAGCCCCACCAAAAATCATGAAAGCAAACAAAAAGCAGAACCTTCTAACAGCACATTTTCATTTTGAAGGGCAGAGAAAGCTCATGGGTAATCCAGGCCAGCTGATTTCTAGAGAATTCCAGCTATCAGCATGACTTTGCTGGGAGCGGCCACCCAATGGTCCTGACCATTACATGTCAATCTGTCAAACCAGCAAACAAAAACACCGCAGGCTTTAGCACAAATGGCATATGACAGATGCAGATGTGGCTCTGAAAAGAATCCTTCGCTTTTGAAACACCTGCAAGAATTCCTAAACAGCTGGCATGCCTTCTCCTCCTCCACAGCCACTCCACTGACCCGGAGTTCAGGGTGCTAAAGGAAAATATCTAATATGTGCCGGATTCCACTCCCAGTTGGGAGAGCACTGGGGGGCTGATGAGCGGCAAGTGCCGTGTTGATATCACGATGCCATGCACCTGCTTTGGGTGTAAAAAGAACAAGTTTATTACAGGAACTGCAGCATTTTTCAGCTTCTCATTACGTAGTCATGAGCAAATTCAAGTGAGTTTTCTTTTTATTAGGTTAACTCATCCTGAATTAAAAGGGCCTTTTGAGAGGTTTTTTAGTTGTTGTTGTTGTGTGTGTGTGTGTGTGTGTGTGTGTGTCCCACCCATTCCCAACAGGTATATTGTCTCCCTTTCAGAATTAAGTTGCTTCCCACACGTTGGTTTAGGTAGATGAGCCATTTGCAGTACCGTTGCAAAGTAGTGTTTCCTAGATAGTGGCCAAAAAGTAAAATTTACTTTACACTTTATTTTTTTATTTTATTTTACTTTTTTTTAAGATGGGGCTTCACCATGTTGGTCAGGCTGGTCTTGAACTCCCAACCTCAGGTGATCCACCCGCCTTGGCCTCCAAAGTGCTTGGATTACAGGCGTGAGCCACTACGCTGGGCCTACTTTACACTTTAATAGACATCTTTTAATTTTAAAAAGGCAAGCATCCCCCAAATACCTTTCTATTTTGTGAATATTTCTATGTCTGAAAAACACATTGCCAAAGAGACATCATTCATTCCTAGGGAATGTTCTAACTGTGCACACTTCGGCTGGTGTCTTTTGAAGGATCATCCTCATACAACCAGTACCATTAAACAATAACAAGCTTAATTTTTTAAGGTTATCCGTTGGTAAAGGAAAATGCCCCTTTTCCCCGGCAATTCAATTCAGGTTGTCAAGGTCAGCTGTTTGATAGTATTTTCCACCTCTTCCCTCATAACATTGTTATGTTATGTATACATACTAACAAAATAGAATTTCGTGGGTTAGCAGTCAACGGTGGCTATGGATAGGGCACTACTATGTTATCAGAAAGAATGTCAGAGAGAGCGGGCTGCCCAGTAGCAAATTACAAATTTTGGCTCCCAAGAATGAGATGCGTTGTTTGTTCCTGCACACTGCAGCTGCCTCCCCACACCACCCCCCTCTTTGGTGGTTTATTACACACAAGCTACTGATGAATGGGAGCTGCTGTTTTACAGTACACCACACTTACAGGGCTTATCTCTAGGCCTACCACAGATTTGACTGATCAACAGCAGGGCACCGCCATCATAATTCTTCCTAGAAACAGGAGTATAAAAAGGGGTTTGTTGGAGGTTGGCTGGGTCTGCAGAGAATCCTGCCCGCAGGCCTTGCTGATGCCATCACTAGCTGTTGTGGTCTTTGGCCTAATAAGGTACAGAAACAAAGATTGTTCACTTATTCAAGAAGACTAAAGCACCAGAATGATGGAAAGTAGAGGCAGTAGGGCACATATCCAAGTGGGATTAAGGCCACAGTGCAACTTTATAGGGCTGTCTGGGTGGCAGAATGAGGATCTGCAGCTGAGAATCCAGTTCAAACATAATTTATTATATGTCATTCATAGTTAGAGGTAGCTGACATTAGGAGTTAAATTGTTGCATTGTGTGCAACTGATTTTGATAAGTATTTTTGTAGGCTTCTGACATATTATTACAACTCAGAAGCAGAAGCAGAAGGTAAACAACTGACTGATTTAAAAAAAAAACAATGATAGCTAAGGAATATCTCTAGAAAAAGCCATGGTGCTTCTTTTTTTTTTTTTTTTTTTTTTTTTCCTCTGCTTTAAAGCTCTAGTATGTCCTTCACATTTCTAAATGTTAGCATTTTTCTCATTGCAGTAAAATATAACAATTTGCATCTTCTAGACTTTTTCAAATTTTTAGATAAACATCAGCAAAATAAATTCACCTTATTTCCCAACAAAGCAAACAACCAGTCCTGCTTTATATAAGAAGAAATTTTAATTTGGGGAAGTCATTTACCTCAGTCCTAAAGTCGCCGAATAATCTGGCAGAAAACACATTTCTGAAGTTCAGCTCTCTAGTCTTTGCAATATTCTTTCCCAATCAGTGATGGGGGTGTAGCAAGACCAGCAACAAAAAAATTCAGAGATTTAAGAAAAACTATTTCCTCTGTGTTTGGATTCCAATCACTGCTAGAATTAGAATTATACATTATTAAAAGGTATTTTCACAATGAGCATGTGCATTTTGAAGTAGTTATACAGCGGCCATTGTCCAGAGCAAGGACAATAGCAGCTGAAGCCAGGTCCTGTTATAAATGAACTACATGTTCTTAGATAAATGGACTACATGTTCTTAGAGCACAACACTTTATCCTGATTTCAAAACATTTAAGCATTTAAACTGGTGTCTTAATTTAATTTAAACAAACTTTTTTTTAAACTTTTATTTTAGGTTTGGGGGACCATGTGACGGTTTGTTACATAGGTAAACTCACGTCATGGGGTTTGTTGTGCAGATGATTTCATCACCCAGGAATTAAGCCCAGTACCCCAACAGTGATCTTTTCTGCTCCTCTCCCTCCTCCCACCCTCCCCGTCAAGTAGAACCCAGGGTCTGTGGTTTCCTTCTCTGTGTCCATGTGTTCTCATCATTTAGCTCCCACTTACAAGTGAGAACATGCGGCGTTTGGTTTTCTGTTCCTGTGTTAGTTTGCTGGGGATGATGGCCTCCTGCTCCATCCATGTCCCTGCAAAGGACAAGAGCTCATTCTTTTTTGTGGCGGCATGGTATCTTAATTTTAATGTTATCTTTAGTACTTAGGATATTGCCAGGCTTACTAGTTCATTCCGTCTTTCACTATGTCCCTTTATATCTCCTCGCTCATGCCCACTTTGGCAGGACAGTAACTTGTAGTTGCCTGGTGCTTATTTCAGAAAGCAGAAGAATGTCTTGTTGTGACATAAGGACAACAGTATTTGTGAAACTATTCCACATTAGACGGGAAGATTTGAGGTGAGGCAGCATGGAACTGTGTTAAACTGGTTCTTTTCTGAAACCTCTAAGAATTAAAAAAAAAATTTTTTTTTTCTTCCCTTAGCCTGAAGATACATTTCCATATGCTTGGCCTGTAAGGTGGGAGTGGGGAAGTACACGTTTCAGATGGAGTGCTCATTTGTAACCCTTTAATGGGGGCCTGGGAGCATATGACACACAAGACTCTCTTACTGGCTGGGCGCAGTGGCTCACGCCTGTAATCCCAGCACTTTGGGAGGCCAAGGTGGGAGGATCATGAGGTCAGGAGATCAAGACCAGCCTGACCAACATAGTGAAATCCCCATCTCAATTAAAAATACAAAAAACTAGTTAGGTGAGGTGGCAGGCACCTGTAATCTCAGCTACTTGGGAGGCCGAGGCAGGAGAATCACTTGAACCCGGGAGGCAGAGGTTGCAATGAGCTGAGACTGTGCCACTGCACTCCAGCCTGGGCAACAGTGTGAGACTCTGTCTCAAAAAATAAAGTAATTAATTAAATAAAATAGACCCATTGTTGTATTTCCTCTGGCATATCACGAAATGGTAAAATACATATAGTAAAATCCCACTGACTAAAAGAAAACCCTTAGTATACATGTCTATTCATAATAATGAGTAATTAACCCCTGTAAAATGCTTACTGTGTGCCAAGCACTGCACTAAGTAGTTCACATGTAAACTCACCTAAACCTTACGATAACCTCACGAGATACTAAAGGTTAAGTATAGCTCAGCTGAAATGCCTGCCATCAGAAGTGTTTTGAAATTCAGACCTTTTCAGATTTTGAAATATTTGCATATACATAATGAGATATCTTGTGAATGGGGCCTATGTCTGAAATATGAAATTCATTTACTTATACATATAACCTGAAGGTGGCTTTTTAGAGTATTTTAAATAACCTTGTGCATGAAACAACGTTTTGACTGTATTTTGACTACAGTGCCTCACAAGATCAGGTATGAAATGTTTCACTGTGGTGTCATGTTGGTGTGCAAAAAGCTTCCAATTTTGGAGCATTTTGGATTTTGGATTTTCAGATTAGGGATATTTCTTGTGTGCTGTGGTCATTCCCGCTTTTATTGATGAGAAACTGAGGTCATACATGTAGAAGTATCAAAGTTTTTCTTGTCTCCATTATTAAGCACAATTATTGGCATAAAAGAGGTTCTCAATCCCCATTTTTAGGCTGCGTTCTAGCGTGGGCAATAAAGCAACACTCCCGTTCTCTGTCCCTCTTCCTCTTCCTCTTTCTTCCTCTCCTT
>NW_016107426.1:4600384-4604356 GCF_001604975.1 Cebus imitator | reverse complement strand
TCTTTCTTTCTCTCTTTCTTTCCTTTTTTCTTTCTTAAAAAAAAAATTAATCCTGATATTTACCATATAAAAGGTAGACTTAACCTATAGGGTGATACATCAGCTTAAATTTGTTACTGAGACTTGGTACAGCAGTTTTCCATTTAATAACATATTCCCATGCATTGTCAAAAAAAAAAAAAAAAGTTTGAGCTGGGGCTCAACCCTTGACTGCCTAGATTCAAAGTCTGTGCTCTTAACTACTCTCTGTCTATCATCTTTCTATATTTCCATTGATAACATCCATCTTTCTATATGAAATCTGGAAGGATACACATTTCTGGGAGGGGCACTTTAGCTTTTTATTCTGTATATCATTTTCACTTCTGTGTTTATACACTTTTGTATTGTTTGAAGTGCTATAGTCAAGTTTGGAGTTATGGCCCCGCAGATATCTGATATGCAGCTCTAGTAATTATAAAGAAAAGGCTTTGGAAACAAGTGGTCCTTAAGTGGGTACTGAAGGCAATGTCAATAACTTACTTTGGGTAGAGTCTTAAATACGCATGTTGTTGTAACTCTGAAGGTAGGAGATGTGACACTTTTGACACCTTTTTCTTTTAATTGCAGCACCTATTTCTTTCGATAGAACCCACCCCATATGAGTGCCCAAAAGTTTTGTTTGCTGACTGAAAGAAGACTGTTAAGTAAAGACTTCTGTTAGGGCGGAGCTATAGTTTAAGAATACGTAACAGCAAAGTTAAATTGAAGTTGAATATGCCATTTCAAACAACTAGCCAGTGCTTTTCCCAACTTGATTAACCAGCCACAGATAAAAGCAAGTGTTTCTGGGTGGGCATGGTGGCTTATACCTGTAATCCCAGCACTTTGGGAGACTGAAGTGGGAGGATTGCTTGAGCCTGGGAGTTCAAGACCAGCCTAGGTGACAGAGTGAGACTGCCTCTATTTAATAAAAAAGAAAGAAGAAAAAAAGAAAGAAAAAGAAAGAAAGAAAGAAAGAGAGAGCGAGAGAAAGAAAGAAAGAGAAAGAAAAGAAAGAAAGAAGGAAGGAAGGAAGGAAGGAAGGAAGGAAGGAAGGAAGGAAGGAAGGAAGGGAAGGAAGGAAGGAAGGGAAGGAAGGAAGGAAGGAGGGAAGGAAGGAAGAGAGGAAGAGAAAGCTATACATGGTGACACATGACTGCGGTCCCAGCTACCCAGCGGACTGCTGTGGGAGGATTTTTGAGTCCTGGATTTTGTGGCTGCAGTGAGCTGTGATCGTGCCACTGCACTTCAGCCTGGGTGACAGAATGAGACCTCATTTCAAAAAAATAAAAACAAAGATGAGTGTTTCTTCTACTCTCCCAAACCTTTGGGTCCATCCCCATTATTTGCCTCAAACTTTATTCTAATTTGATGTTCAGTATATTTCAACCCATTTCCCCTGTAAACTCTCACTTGGGCCTGGATTTCCAAGCTTTAGGCCTAGGGTTTAGTTTCCACTTGATCTGAGATTTCATAATAGGCAGAGTGAAATTGTAACAATCATCCTTTTTCTGGACTCTTGTGCTTCACATCACCAGAAACTTGTATTAGTTTACTATTTTATTACAGGATGACTCTGATGTTGCTAGAATGTATTTAGTGTGTCTTTATTTCCTGTTTCTCTGCTTCTTTGCCTTTTACTATCTTTTTATCAAAGATTCTAAGGTTCTTTGTATAATTGGCTGATACTTCCTGATTGCAAGATATCTCTGTGGGCTCCGAGCATATTTAAACGTATTTCTAAACTTTTCGTTCACTTGTGTCAGTATTAATGTAGGGCTTCTGAAAGAATAATGGCAGAGTTAAAGAAATTATTTTCTTCCCTTAGACTGAGATTTATTTCCATATTCCTGGCCGGGAAGTGGGGAAGTGGGGAAGTGCATGTGTAAGATGCAATGCTTATTGTAACTTTTTAAAGGGGCCCTGGTAGCATTTGGCACATAAGAAGTGACTCATGCAATGTCTTTGAAAAGGAGTGATTGCTTGTTCTTAAGTCTTCATTTTAATATGTTCCAAATGTTAAACATATTGCAAATGTTACTTCACAAATAAGAGAATATATATCCAGAGGAGGACATGGAGACAGCAGCGAGATCGAGGAACAATATACTAGATTTCTAGGCCGGGCATGGTGGCTCACTGCTGTAACCCCAGCATTTTGGGAGGCTGAGGCAGGCGGGTTGCCTGAGCTCAGGAGTTCTCGATCAGCCTGGGCAACATGGGGAAACCTCATCTCTGCTAAAATACCATAAAAAATTAGCCTGGCGTAGCAGTGTGCTCCTGTAGTCCCAGCTACTCGGGAGGCGGAGGCAGGAGAATCGCTTGAACCCGGGAGATGGAGGTTGCAGTGAGCCAAGATTGCACCGCTGCACTCCAGCCTGGGCAACAGAGCGAGATTCTGCCTCAAAAAAAAAAAAAAAAAAAAGTACTAGATTTCGATTTCTAAAACTTGCTTTCTCTTCGCTGAAGTTTAACTCTGTAAGTGTTTTCATCACAAGTAAAATGTTTTCATGGCACTTATGATGATAGTATTTCTGGAGAGAATAAAGCTATAGGATAACCTATCAAATCAGTGATATTCAGACTCGTTTTCTATTACCCCAGAAACTTTACTTTAAATCCATTAAATAATGGTTCGAGGAAATACTCTGCATAATCTCACATGTCTGCCTTTCCCTTCCACCTGGAATAAGGTCCCATAACTGTCCGTCACAGCCCTCCTGTTCTTCAAGCCCCACTTTCTCCAAGTCTCTTTAGGCCTCTGCACATTTTTACAGTTGTTCACACCTTTACCATGGCTCATTCTGAAGAGAAACATGTATACATGTCAGTTTCTCTTTCTTGGAGAGCTGGGACCAAACGAGCTATTTTTATTTTTTATTTTTTTTATTTGAAACTTCCGATCCATACTTCCTCCCAGAACCTAGCACATCATTCCATGATGCCAGAGACTTGGTTTTATTCATCTGTGAACAACCTGGAGAAATGCATCACACCTATTATAGAGGGCTGTCAATTATGCTTATTCTATGAATGGTAGACACCTAACAACACTCACCAGAAACAAGAGCAGCTCTAGGTGGTGCTGGCAAATGAAGTCCCATAACCACAAATTGTGTTTGTCAGCACTCGGGTATACTGCAGTCACAATATCAAAAGACAGAGAAAATCTGGTATAATAAAAACCAATACCCATGTAGTTGACCAAATTTTTTACTATGTATCGTGATTTATTTTTCTTCCTTCCCTTTCTTCCGTCCTTCCTTCCTTCCTCCCTCCCTCCCTTTTCTTTCCCTCCCTCCCTCCTTTCTTTCTTCCTTCCTTCCGTCTTTCCCTTTCCCTTTTTCTTTCCTTCCTTTCTTCCTTCCTCCCTCCCTTTTCTTTCCCTCCCTCCCTCCCTTCTTTTTCCTTCCTTCCTTCCTTCCTTCTTTCCTTCCTTCCTTCCTTTCTCTCTCTCTCTCTCTCTCTTTCTTTCTGTCTGTCTTTCTTTTGGAAGGAGTTTTGCTCTTGTTGCCAGGGCTGGAGTGCAATGACACGATCTTGGCTCACTGCAACCTCTGCCTCCCACGTTCAAGCAATTCTCCTGCCTCAGCCTCCTGTGTAGCTGGGATTACAGGCATGCACTGCCATACCCGGCTAATTTTGTATTTTTAGTAGAGGCGGGATTTCTCCATGTTGGTCAGGCTAGTCCTGAACTCCCGACCTCAGGTGATCTGCCCTCCTCTACCTCTCAAAGTGCTGGGATTGCCGGGCGCGGTGGCTCAAGCCTGTAATCCCAGCACTTTGGGAGGCCGGGGCGGGTGGATCACGAGGTCAAGAGATCGAGACCATCCTGGTCAACATGGTGAAACCCTGTCTGTACTAAAAATACAAAAAAAATTAGCTGGGCATGGTGGCGCGTGCCTGTAATCCCAGCTACTCAGGAGGCTGAGGCAGGAGAATTGCCTGAAC
>NW_016107426.1:4598749-4600226 GCF_001604975.1 Cebus imitator | reverse complement strand
GCGTGAGCCACCGCGCCTGGGCCTTCATTGTGATTTTCTAAATAAACATGGATATATACTTCTGCTTTTAGAAGAATACAGAACATTTTATGACTTATTGACTTGCTGAAAAACTTCATTAGCAAGAATTCTCATCATTTTAAATAAGCCTTATTTTGTCAAAATTTATTCATCTGTCTAGATTGATAACAGTCTTGTAGGTGTTGAGGAGAGAAAGAGAGAGAATTAACATAAATGTTTAATACCACAGTATATCGGACAGGGGAGGAAAAAAGTGAGGAATCTCTGACCTTTATTCAGATTTTTCAATGCTAGCTAGTATGGTGCTTTTATGTACTTATATACAAATTATGTATAGCAAGTTGACAAAATTTCTTGTCAGATTTCTAAAAATGCTCTTTTTCTTTGCAACAGAAGATGCTAACATAATAACTAATAGTTTAGCTGACTTAGAAAGACTACAAGGATAGCAAGAGGGAAATTGCCAGAATCTGTAACATTTTAACAGTTGATGACTCAGTATTGGAATTTCGTTGTCAGGAAAGTCTTGATCCTATACTTGAGGAATTTCTGACTTGATGCAAGTTCAAACTGAAGTGAGCGTTTCATTGTTCAGCACATCAGATTGGCAAAATATATTGCATTAGACAACACCTTAGCCTAAGCTGCCCTACATTTTAAAACAAAAACACCTAAAAACTGATGAGTAACACAAGAAAGAGGAAGGGGAAAAAAAAGAGGGGAAAGAAAAAAGGGAAGGAGAGGGAAGACGGAGAGGGGAAAAGAGAAGAGAAAAAGAAAGAAGAAAAAGGGGAAGAGGGAGCATGAAGGGAGGAGGGAAGAGAGCCTGTTTTGAATAGCTGCTAAAGACACATGAACAAAATGAATGAGATTGGTAATATACGACATTTGAAAATTTCGAAGAATATCCAAACAAACACAGCTATCAATCTGTGAGACCTTATTTGTGAGTTTCCTAATTTGCATGTAAGTGGAGGAGACACTGGACGTTTGGATTTGGAGACCTGATCATTTACCTGCACATCAAAATGCACAGTCCTCAGTGTAAAGTCATGTTTCTAGAAAAACTTTTTAGTACAAACAAGGTGAGAATATGTCATTATTGATGCCAGAGCAGTCGCTTTTTCTGTACACTTTTTCATGTTGTCTGATGCTAACAAGCTTAACTAGATTTTAAGTTAGCATAATTCGAGGGCAAAAGTATTAAGTATATATAAAATGACTAATTTAATTTTACATAATTTAAGAAATAAAAAATAAGAATTTCCAGATTAACAACCACACTGCCTGAATTACATGTTTAAAGCAATATAATTACAAACCTAAGAAGAATAAAATAATGTCATCTATTTGTATTTCTTGATTTCTGTAATGTTTAGATAGGTTACATTAATGTCAAGTTAACTAATCCTTTTATTATTATTTCTGTTTTGCAAACTTTTTTTTTTTTTTTTTT
>NW_016107426.1:4591774-4597783 GCF_001604975.1 Cebus imitator | reverse complement strand
TATGGTTTTCATATATGTCGTTTAAATTCCAGGTGGTGGCCGGGCGCGGTGGCTCACCCCTGTAATCCCAGCACTTTGGGAGGCCGAGGCGGGCAGATCACAGGATCAAGAGATCGAGACCATCCTGGCCAACATGCTGAAACCCCGTCTCTACTAAAAATACAAAAAATAGCCGGGCGTGGTGGCGCGTGCCTGTAATCCCAGCTACTCGGGAGGCTGAGGCGGAAGAATCGCTTGAACCCAGGAGGCGGAGGTTGCGGTGAGCCGAGATTGCACCACTGCACTCCAGCCTGGCAGCAGAGCAACACTCTGTCTTATAAAAAAAATAATAATAAATAAATTCCAGGTGGTTATTTAATTTACATAGAGCTTTCCATATTTAACTTTTGGAAATTAAAATCTTCAGTTCTCAAAGACCATTGAAGCACATATATAGAAAGGAGAAAAACACCTGGTAAAATTCACTTTTAAGTAAATAGAATTTTTTTCAGTCATGTCTTTTAAATTTTTCATTTGTGAGATATAAAATATTTGCTCTATAATACAAAATCTTGATCTTCAGGGACACAGAACACAAAAATAATTCAAAAGCCGTTGCTACAGGTTAATCACTTGAAACAGAAGCTACAAAATTTGAGTTGGTATCTCAGTTCTTCCCTTTATTAGCTCAATCACAGTGTGCAATCACAGGTAAAATGGGATTGATGAGTTTTGTTTATAATATCATTCTAAGGATTAAACAAAATTATGAATTAAAAAGTGCTTTGTAAGCTACAGGGCATTAAGCAAATTAAAAAGTTTAAATAAGAATTTTATCGAAGTGAACTATGATTTATGCAAGACATTTTTATCATCGACTTTTGTATCTAAGCCTAGTACCACTTTGGAATCATCGATTTAACCAACAGGAAGTAAAGAATCCTTCTGGTCACCTCTGACAGATTAACAACCTGGAAAAAAATGACCTACACTTTGAGCTATGTTAGGGGGACAGTGTAATCACTAGGACAATTCTTAACACAAAGAGAGTGGGAACGTGAGTCTGAAGGGGGAAATAATATCAAAGGTCCTGTTTATCAAGAGCGAAACTTTGAAATCCACCTATTTAAGATTAATCACTATTCTTTCAGTTAAGCGGTTGTCATCCCTAACTTCCCCTGAGTAGAAAATAATCTACACTTCCAACTAAGTTATTCATGGTCCAATTTGTTCTCAGAATACTATAATAGGCTTTGTGAAGATAAGTTTTATAATAGGGATTTAACGTAGTGAGAAGCCAAGACACAGAGGCCTTCAAACACAGAGTATATATATATATATACATATACTAATTGCTCCATCCTTCCCCCTCTTCTTCTACTCACTCCATTCCCTCTCCCAAAAGGATATTCACCCCTACTTAAAAATCTAATTTTTACAAAGCATTCAGATGAAATGGCATCTCAACAACTTCACAGCACAATTGGTTTAGCCACTGCAGCGTTGCTTTTGAAGCCATTTTCAACAGAGCTGAGAAAAGGGGAGAACTCTGAGTAAAGCACTGGGAGAAGAAATGCTGTGAATGGCTTTAAGAAAGAGAAACATAATCTTTCCTCGTGACAGTTCATCTTCCTGATGGCCACATTTACATACTGAGTTCACAGGCTAGAACTCTCAAAGAGAACTCTACTTTCCTAGAGAATATAAAACATTCAGCGTGGCATCCTTGGAGGGAGGGAGGTGTAGGAAGGAAAAGGGAATAACCACTGATGGTTTATATGTATCATATTTATTTTCTAGGTTTCTGATATCTTAAACTGTTGAAAATACATAAAGTTATTCAGAGACTTCTTTTTGTTTTATTCCTCTTTAGCTCTATAAGATGTAACTCTCTATATTTTTCTCTCATTTTTATTCAAATGAGTGCATTGGCTTCTTGTTTTACAAAGTAAAAACCTTGAATGCAACAAGTTTATCTTTATTCCAGACTGTAGGTTGCTGTTTTTTTTTTTTTAAAGTTCCTTATTCTTCCATTTTAAAAACATACATGCAAAATTTTAGTATTTAAAATATTAGAAACTCTTCACCTGTGAATGCGTTTTAATAACTAGCTTGCCTCTTCTGAGCATATTACATTCCTGCTATACCTCTTTTGTAGCAAACATGCCTATCTTATTTAAATATATGTAATAAAGTATGCAAGAAGATAAACATATGTGACCTATTTATATTCAAAACTGGCTGGAAAACTACAGATCACAGGAATTCTGTAACAGACACACATTATAAACTTCTTTTGATAAATACTTTTTAAAATTGTTTTTTAATGTGCTCTTAATGACTTCTAGCACTCACACCTTCTTACTTGCTTTCCAAACTGTTTATACTGTCCCCAATAACACTCAGTGGAAAGCTGTCACTCCTGGCTAAATCCTTACTTAGGGTGGATGCTATGCCTCCGTGAGACAGGGTCAGGGGGTCAAAATCGATTTTGGAGGCCACCTGGAGAGTCCAGGCCATGAACTGACTCGAAAAATTTATATCAGAGCCAGAATGGTCCACCTCCCAGGGTCAGATCTGGCCTGACACTCCAACCGCAGGCTGGGGCATGCTAGACCGCGCTCAGAGGCCAGGGTTGCTGGCCCTGCTAGCTGACCTCTTCAAACTTCAGGAGAATTTTTTTGGCAGTTACCACGGTGACTGGGTACTCTAAAAGCTTATCCCTCTTACTGAATGGAGGGAAAAAAATTAGGAAAAAAATATGTTAAAACCTACCTTGCAGAGATGCCTATCATGGTTAAAGTTTAAAAAAAAAAAAAAAAAAAAAGGTTGGGGGCGGTGGGAAGGGAGGTTACGGCCCTAAATTGTCTATGCCTTTGGTATTAATTACTACTGCTTTCCAAAAAAGAAAAAAAAGCAATTAGAACTTACAAGTCTTTCAAACTGCAAAATTTGACATTTGGAGCAGATACTGCTTTGCTTCTTTTTTCTTCTCCCCTTTCTTGCTCAGTAGCTGGCAACAATATGAACAATGCATTCAAGGAGTTTTTAAAACAACGCAATTTACTTGGAAATTCTAATATCTCCCCTTTTCTTTGAGAATAACCAACTTTGAAATAAGAACCATCATAAATGCTAGTCTGTCGGAGAGAAGATGCTGTAAGTCATCATTTTTGCCTCAAAATCATGTTCAAGATTTTTTTTTCCTGAAAGAAAAGTGTCCAGTTTTGCTTGACTTGAAATAATTAAATTAGGAGAAAAGCAAGGGGCCATTATTATATATTTTATCTTTTACCAAATGACTTAATAAAAATAATGTATATGTTAAAAACAACTGAAAATACTCTACATATAACAAGGGAACACTAGGAAGAAAAAAAAATACTATGTATACTTCATTTTAAAGAACATCCAAGCTAAAAAAAAAGCCATGGAATATTCTTCTATGTTAATACCAAATGTTGTCTTGTCCTAAAGTCTCACAACAATAGAAATACTTGCAGATAAAAATTTTAATTCCCCATGGGGTAAACCTATGCACATTATAAAGCTCGATTAGTTGGTTTTTGTTGATAGGTTGTAACACAAAATGCTTTAAAATGGCTCCTATGTGTGACTTGAAATTGGATGAGAATCATAATAATTTAGAAATATACTATACTTTAAGAATACTTGTCTTTAAAAATATCTGAGTACTACACAATGACTTTTTATAAACTGAAATCACTGACTTTTACTGTCATTGCTCTCTATCTCTTACTTCATTTTCTCATCTGCTATGTACATGATCCAGGCCCTGAAAGTCTTGAAAGGACCTCCTCTGCCATTTGGGTGCTGGCTCTGTGTGTGTGTGTGTCTGTGTGTATGTGTGTGTGTCTGTGTGTGTGTGCACAAATAATGAAGCACTGGTGAAGCAGGGTAGATTTGCATTTTAGAAAGCAGTGGCTATATAACAAAACAATGTCTTTGATTCAAATATCATTTTTCATCTTGACTCTAAGCCAAGAAAAAATGAGAAATTACAGAAATATAGTAATTGGCACTTCAAAAGTGAATACTAAAATTTCAGAGGAATGTTTTAACCTCATCTTAAATGTTGATTTTACTATGACCTATGTTGACTGTTTCGTAATAATCATTAAGTTCCTACAAAGGAATGAACATAAAACCAAGTATATATTAATTAGTCTTAATTTTTAAAAACCAAATGTAATTCAGGAACCATTTCCTTTCTCCTCTTGTGCTCAAAACAGCCACTGAAAGGCAAGGTCAGAAGCAGTTTGAGCTGATCTTGCCGTGCAATCCAATTACACTTTGCTGAAACACAGTTCTTTCAATCAGATAGCGTGGTTCTTGACATGCTGAAGTGGGCAACCAGGTTGGTGAGTCACTTAAACTGTGGTGCCAGCTCACTGTCTATGATGAATTCGAACTGTCCTTCCCAGCCGGGAACCCCTGGCAAGCTTCCTTAAAGACCCAGTGACTGGCAAAGCATGAGGCACTATCACACAGAAAACGAGGTCCTCCTCGGGTTTGGAAAACAGATGATAGAAGTCTTGGAATGATGCAAGCCAGGTCACAATCTCCTGAACCACGAGCCTTATCTTGAATGAAACATGATTTCTGAGTTGGATCTGAAAAGGAAAAAAAGTTAAAGTATAAGGCAACGGCTCATTTCTACAAAAGAACACAATGCCAAGTCTTGTAGCGTGGTTTCCTCCAGTCCAATTCAGAATCTCTCCCACAGAAGACCAAAAATCATCTTTCAGTCCTTTGCATAAACTTTACTAAAAGGACTATGAAATAAATAGGTATTTTATTCAGAAACACATAGATCTGGATCTTGTCTCAGATTGAAAATTTGCAGATATGTTACAAAAGTACAGAATGTGGGGGCTGAGGAACTACGAGATTATCTAGTCTTATGTTTTTACTTTACATATGCAAAATCTGAAGCCTAGAAGCATGAACTGCCTTACGTACAAAATATTCATTAGATGCCTTAAACTAGAACCTAGGTCCTGGTTGGCATTTTTTTCTTCTTCCTTTTTCTTTTTGAGTCGAAGTTTCCCTCTTGTTGCCCAGGCTGGAGTGCAATGGCGTAATCTCATCTCACTGCAACCTCCACCTCCTGGGCTCAAGTGATTCTCCTGCCTCAGCCTCCCGAGTAGCTGGGAGTACAGGCATGCGCCACCACACCTAATTTTGTATTTTTAGTAGAGACGGGGTTTCTCCATGTTGGTCAGGCTGGTCTCGAACTTCCGACCTCAGGTGATCCGCCAGCCTCAGCCTCCCAAAGTGTTGGGCTTACAGGTGTTAGCCACCAGGCCCAGCCCTGGTTGCCATTTCTAACCTAGTATCTTCTCTACTACAAAATGTAGCCTTTTCATGAGGGTGGGAAATATTAAAAGCCCATACTCGTAGACATATTCAAAGTCTTAGAGTAATTCTGGGGCAAGGATATGAAATGATTGCAAATGATTCCAGTTTCACTTCCAGGAAACAGCTTTAGGCACCACAAGCAGAAATTCCACAAAGTCATGCAGTGAAACTGTAAAATAACCTGTGCTATTGGAAGCTCCCCATTTCTCAGGAACTTATGTCTTGTGGTAACAAGGGCGTGTTGCGAATACGATTTCTCCAGCGAATTGTTTTCATTGGTTTGTTGTGGTTATTAAGCACTGACTTCTTTCTGTAAGTATGGAGTCGCACCATTCTGCCAAGTTTGTAACTAAGTACCAGGAAGTGGGGCTTTGGTGTAGATCTGCCTCTGCTACCAAATGACCATGAGCCTCGTAAGAGAGCAGGGCTACCAGTCCCGGAAGGGCTAGATCAGGTTTGTCTTTAACATTGTTCTAATTTACTTCGGGTTTAACTTGTATCTGTTAGGATCAATAGATTCTAAAAATGAAGTAAAACAACAACAAACAAAAAGACTGTATAAAAATTTGCAATTAATTGCTGATACCCCAAACTGCCACTTGTCTGCTGCATTCGGCTGTAATAGTACTTTTTTTTTTTTTTTTTTTT
>NW_016107426.1:4563266-4591578 GCF_001604975.1 Cebus imitator | reverse complement strand
ATTTGTAGTAGAGACAGGGCTTCTCCATGTTGGCCAGGTTGGTCTCGAACTCTCGTCCCCAAGTGCTCCACCCGCCTCGGTCTCCCAAAGTGCTGGGATTACCCGCCTGAGCCACTGAGCCCCGCCTTGTAATAGTATGCTCTTATTAGTGCATTTCTAGTGCTGTCTCGGAGTTCCCTTTCTCACTTGTCATGGCATTCGGAGAAAGATCACGATTTAATTATAAAAAATTTGCTAGGGGGCCCCAAGGGAGAGAAAGGTAGGGGATGAGAATCTGAGAAGAGAAGGAAAAGTATTAGGCATGCCGTGGACCAATCGGTGACTATCCAGGGAAGGAGGTGGGTGTTCAGAAAGACAGTTACATGTGATTAACAGGTGAAGGCAAGGGCAGTCAGGTAGTCCTTAACTCCCACTTGGGATTTCAGAGAAATGCCGTTTCCTTTCCATAGGTTCAAGAGGGTATTAGTTAAAGGAGGCATATTTTGGTACTAATCACATGTTAAATTTTGGGAGCAGGGAATGAAGAACTCCTCTGAGGGGGGGTCTGAAGAGCATTTGCTTGGCACCCCTCAGAATGTGCGGATGAGGCTCAGCTACCTAGGCTGTACTTTTCCATTTCTCAAAACATTTTAGTTGTCTTGCCTTGGATCAGTGGAAGACTTCTCCAACCAAAGGAAAAAGAGGTGTTAAGGGAAGCTTCTTGGTAGAAGGGAACTTTCAGATATACAAATGTCTTTCTTGTTATTTAGACAGAGTCTCACTCTGTCGCCCAGGCTGGAGTGCAGTGGCACGATCTTGGCTCACTGTAACCTCCATCTCCCGGGTTCAAGTGATTCTCTTGCCTTGGCCTCCTGAGTAGCTGGGATTACAGGCACATGCCATCACGCCCAGCTAATTTTTGTATTTTTAGTAGAGATAGGGTTTCACCATGTTGGTCAGGCTGGTCTTGAACTCCTGACCTCAAGTGATCCACCTGTCTCTGCCTCCCAAATGTATGCGATTACAGGCATGAGCCACTACACTGATTCTATTTTTCTTTTTAGAATCAAGGTTGATAAGTTGGAGAGCTGAGCAGAAAAAAGAAAGTGAGGAATTGCTTGGCAGCGCGGTGGATAATGCTTGTAATCCCAACATTTTGGGAAGCTGAGGTGGGCAGATCATGAGGTCAGGAGGTCAAGACCATCCTGGCCAACATGGTGAAACCCCATCTCCACTAAAAATACAAAAATTAGCTGAGTGCGGTGGCCAATGCCTGGAGTCCCAGCTACTCAGGCGGCTGAGGCAGGAGAATCGTTTGAACCCAGGAGGCGGAGGCTGCAGTGAGCCAAGATCATGCCACTGCACAGCCTGGGCGACAGAGCGAGACTCCATCTCAAAAAANAAAAAAAAAAAAAAAAAAAAAAAAGCAAGTGGGGAATTATGGGATTAAAGTATGAGAACTTTCCCCTTGGTTTGTACTTGGGCTCCACCCAGGACTAGAAAGGCCGTGCGCAAGGGGCCACGCTGATTCAGAGCTACGGGCCCTGCCCACTTCTTGGCCCACCTTAAAGGTTTTCCAGAGCTGTTCCTGCAGTGTCCATTCTAGACCCTCCCCACAGGACTACTGTGAGAAGGGCAGAGTCTGGGGCAATCTGACCAGGGCCTACTCACTGCCAAACCGCTGCCACCGGAAAGGAGGCCCACCCTTTTGGCCTCCTTCATAGGCTAAAGACAGAATCTTTGAAACTGAATTTTAATGATTGTCAGAAGATAAGAGTGAGACATAGCAGCGGCTCTGAAGCACCCGCCCCAGCTGCCCTATCCAAGGCACAGGCCTGCTTTTTGACCACCATCTTCCCCCACCCACAAGGAGAGGAAGGGAAGAGGAGGGACAAAAGGGAAAACGTTTCACCTTGGGGGGCGCTGATTCAGGACCTGCATCCGCAAACAGAAAACTAAAAGCAGGCTGGGAGCGGGGGCTCATGCCTGTAATCCCAGCACTTTGGATCATGAGGTCAGGAGTTCAAGATCAGCCTGGCCAAGAAGGTGAAACCCTGTCTCCACTAAAAAAACATAAAAATTAGCAGGGCATTGGTGTCACACACCTGTAATCCCAGCTACTCGGGAGGCAGAGGTAGAGAATTGCTTTAACCTGGGAGGCGGAGGTTGCAGTGGGCCGAGATCATGGCACTGAGCTCCAGCCTGGGCAACAGAGCGAGACTCTGTCTCAAAACAAAAGAAAACAAACAAACAAAAACCTAAAAGCAAACAAAACAAAACAAAAAACTTGTGACTTCAGAGTCTCAGTCCCAGTTTGCCCAAGTAAATTGCAGGCCCAAGACATGAACGTTTGTGAAGGATGAGGGGGTGGTTGGGCAGAATGTGGAGGCCCCTACTTCTTACACATCGTCACTCACCAGGGAAAGCGAAGCCACAGTCTAGACAAGGCCTGTGAATGGCCCCAGGGAGAGCGGGAGAGTTTGTAGGAGGAACCAGTTTCTGGATCCAAATGGCCTGTGCTTTGGGGTGACTGCAGTCAGATGAATGCTCCGTTTCCTTCTGTCTGCCTGGTTGTGTCTAAATGAAAAGCAGGCCACAGGATAATGCTCCCCCATCCCCAGTTTTCTAATCCCAAAACTCAAGTGCCTGAGAGGGAAACTTCACAAAAAAGTGATTGCCAGCAACAAATTCAGGCTGACAAATTGTCGATAATCGCCCCTTCGACATGCTGGATGACTTCTGGGCAATAAATAAGCAGATGCAAGAAGAGCTGCTGGCTGGGTGGGCAAGGTGCAGGCCAGGGCCGCGCTGCAGTTTTCCCGCTGGGACCCCCACAGGGAGCGCGTTCGGTGTGGGGACGGGGGCGCCTGCTTGCCTGCTCGCTGTGCCCCCTTCTTCCTGTCACTCACACACCGCACAGAGGAGCTTCTCTCTTTCCTCTCCTCCAGTTAACCCTCTGGGTGTGTGTGGCTGCGGTCTCAGGCACCCTTGATCTACCGTCACATTACCCAGGTTTGCTTTGGATTGAAATCCTGGGCCCCTGGAACGTATTGGGCATCTAGTTACTTCCGTATACCTGTATGTATTCTGTGACGGATGAATAAAGAATTGACACTCAACATAAAGCTAGTATTTTTACCTGTGAATGCATTTGAAAAATGCAGGCACGTTCCGTCATTTAAGAACTTAAGACGCATCTGAAGGAGATCTCTCAAGGTGTTTGCAGGTTAGTGCTCCTGTAATCACCCACCTCTGCTGCTCCTCAGCACATGCGGTCACGAGAGTGTTCTTGGATTCCTCTGCCCTGTTTTAGACTCACTCCGTGCTTTAAATTTAGGAGCAATTTTAAACACATACATGGATTAAGTATGCATTTATTATATGAGATATGATTTCTTGCATAGTTTACAAATCCAGTTACCCGATCATAAGGCTTCGAATTAAATTATTAGTCAAAGCCCTCCTAGGAGTTTGATTTAGCTACAGAAGTTTGGGCTCAAGATTTAGTTTACTCTTCCACTTTCCCTAACTTGAATTTTGATTTCTGCATTGAAATACAACACAGCACTTGAATTAAGGGTCTCCTTGTTAAACTGGAGGCTTTTCTAATTTCTCCGAACTCTATAAATGAACTGCATTGTCACATAATCGATAGGAAAATCTCAGCTGTCACAGATCTTAAGCAACCCTCTGCCACGGAAATAACACGATCTGGCATTTCTGAGTTTGCAAATGTGCTGTTTGGATGACATGAGACCAGAACTACCCAGACAGCCTTAAATATTGTTGTCTCCAAGAACAGCGGAGGACTGACCTGCTGAGAACGACTGAAATAATTCGAACAGGGTTTTCTCCTGGTTAGAGACCAGGTGCTCCTTTTTTTCTTCCATAAGTAAGTAACACAAGATCTGGCATATTGGGATCTGGGATTCGCAGCTGTTTCTAAGCTCAACTAAGTTTGCTGCCATACAGTTTATATCAGAATTTCAAATTAAGTGTTTTCTTCTCCAAACCAATAAGCAATTCAGGCTTGGATTTTAGAGTCAAAGTCTGAAACTAAATGCCCCAAAATCTCAAAACCTGTCCTTTGAAGCTTTGAAGCTTTAGGACAGGTTGATTATTCCCATCAACATGAGCAGGGTTTCTGCAGTAGGTAAATCCTTCAGCTCAAAACAAATAGAATGGCATCTGATCATGAATAACATGAACCCATAAAACTACAGCAAGCCGTTCCTCTGCCTCAGTGCCCCTGTTTCTTGCTGAACTCTCAGCATCGTGCCACACACAAATGCTGCCATGTCACAGGAGAGCACGAGGAAGATCTATCCTTTCCTGTATCCTCTCCACTGTTATCCACTGCTCTTAAACTAATGACGTGTTTCACCCAGGGCATTTTTTAAGGTGTTACTGGGTGGCCCTACCCTAAACTCTACCCCACTTGGTAGATTAGCTCATGTAATAAATACCTTATTTCAGAAGAACCTTGCTAAAAATGCTTATGACCTTGTCATACTATGAATCATTTACATACCAAATGTAAAAATATTCTCTGATTTATGAATTTGCTCTGTCAGAGAGTTTGTGTATTAAATATTACGGTTGGCTACACTTTGCCTGCGGGGGCCCATCTAGACAAAGAAAGGCGCTGGAGGGGAATCAGATGGTAGCAACCTAAGTGACATAGATTCAGTTTATAACTTCAAAGCATGGGTGTGTAAAACTTTTCTGAAACTAAGGCTGTTGGAGGCTGCATCCGCTACATCTACCATCGGTAAGATCTTTGGGCTGAATCAAGAAACACCACCTCAATTAGTTCAACTGTCATCAGGGATCCCCTGCATCAGGCCGGGTATTTTGCTTCTATTCAACTCTGGAAGAAAATGGGACAACTTGGACTAATACAAAAAGCCAACATTTCAAACTGGCTTCATTTCTCAAGATCTTAGAAGCCCCCAACCCATTGAGTCTATTTTTTTGGCAACCTTGTTCTAGCTTCAAACTCTCCCATTAACACACAGGAGAGTTTATCCATGATCATAGTCCACAGGCTTCTCCATAGCAGTTAGGCGACATTTGGGGACTATGTCATGCCAAAGAGGCCCAAACCTATCCAGGACCCAAGTTCTTTACTTCTGAAGCAGCTGTCACTTGTGGAGGTGGAGCAGGGAAAGTAAGAACGAGGCACATAATGGGCAGGCTGGGAGTTGACCTCCGATTATCCATCAAGGAGAGACGGGTGCTGAAAACGTTCTCTTCTTGGATGCTTGATCAGTGTGTGAATTTGCCTCGTTTACAATTAAGGGTAATGACTAAACCCTATTCTAGTCTTTTTTTTTTTTTTTTTTTTTTTTTTTTTTTTTTTTTTTTTTTTTTTTTTTTTTTTTTTTTTTTTTTTTTTTAAGGAAGAGTCCAGCTCTGTTGCCAAGGGTGGAGTGTAGTGGTATGATCTCGGCTCACGGCAACCTCTGCCTCCCGGGTTCAAGCGACTCTCCTGCCTCGGCTTCCTTAGTAGTTAGGATTACAGGAGTTCACCACAACGCCTGGCTAATTTTTTGTATTTTTAGTAGAGATGGAGTTTCACCATGTTGGCCAGGCTGGTCTCGAACTCCTGACCTTGTGATCCGCCTGCCTCAGCCTCCCCAAGTGCTGGGATTACAGGCGCATGAGTCATCAGACCTGGCCTCCATCCTAGTCTTAGACACTGAAGAGTTGTATTTAATTTTTGTTAATGGGCTGTATTAAGCTATCTTGTCCTTGATTTCCAAGATATAAATCACATAAGGTCAATACTGCAAGTTTGATGATTTGCCTGCATTCTTAATCACGTAGCACAGAGACATGAAGCACTGAATATAAGTGATGTACTGACAATTCCAGCATATATGGCTCCAATATTTTAGGTTCAGGCCGGGCACAGTGGCTCACATCTTAGTCTCAGCACTTTGGGAGGTTGAGGTGGGCAAATCTTGAGGTCAGGAGTTCAAGATCAACCTGGCCAACATAGTGAAACCCCGTCTCCAGTAAAAATACAAAGATTAGCCTGGCATGGTAGTGCACCTGTAGTCCCAGCTACTCAGGAGGCTGAGGCAGGAAAATCACCTGAACCCAGGAGGCAGAGGTTGCAGTGAGCCGAGATCACGCCACTGCACTCCGGCCTGGCAAGAGAGCGAGACTCCACCTCAAAAAAAAAAAAAAAAAATGCCGGGCATGTTGGCTCACGCGTGTAATCCAAGCACTTTGGAGGCCAAGGCAGGCGGATCACCTGAGGTCGGGAGTTCAAGACCAGCCTGACCAACATGGTGAAACCCCGACTTAAAAAAATAATAATAATAAATAAAAATAAAATTTAAAAAAAGGTTGATTTCTTTACATACTTGCCCACACTTCTCTCTCCTCTACTCCCAACAGGAAATGTTTCTTTCTCTGACCCTCTGTAGTCCAACCTTAACAGTACAGAAACCATGAGCTGAAGATAACTGCTTGCCTGCAGTACTATTTATGAAACATTCTCTTTTTTTCTTTCCCTAGGTATCTAGCCCAAAGGATTGAGCAATGTGCTCTGCTGCTACTCCACTAGGTCTGAGAGAAAAGGTGGAGGCTGCAAGAGCATCTTAACCCTTGCAATGGCCTAGCCAGCAGCATCCGTTTAGTTATCTAGTTCCCTGAGCTCATTCTCAGTTTCATTTTACAAACATACCTAGATCTATATTTATCTGTTTCAATGGCCTCCAGTGTTTCTCAGGAGCACTGTACCACTAGCATGGCATGGTAGTTCACGCCGGTAATCCCAGCACTTTGGGAGGCCGAGATGGGCAGATCACCTGAGGTCAGGAGTTCGAGACCAGCCTGTCCAACATGGAGAGACCCTATCTCTAAAATTAATAATAATAATAATAATAATAATAAATTAGCCAGGTGTTGTGGCAGGTGCCTGTAATCCCAGTTACTCAGGAGGCTGAGGCAGGAAGATCACTTCTACCCGGGAAGCAGAGGTTGCAGTGAGCCAAGACCATGCCATTGCACTCCAGCCTAGGCAACAAGAGCGAAACTCTATCTCAGAAAAAAAAAAAAAAAAAGAGCACTGTGCTACCAATCCTGGCACATGAGTCTCTTCTATCTAACGTGTCCTTACACAAAGCATTATAAAAACCCCATTTCCAACCTTGCAATATACCCTTACTACAGCAATCATGGCATTAGCATAACAAGTACAAAATTCCAAGGTAGTACTTGGGTTACAGATCTAAAATCCTTCTGGTTCCATCCGATCTGTGTGGACATGCGGTGCTGCCCTTCTGAAACTAAGGTATGGGTCAGTGGATCTCTTGCACGAAGGAAGGTCTGCTGGGTGAAGTTTGTCCTCAGGGACTCAAAGTCAGAGTTGGAACATTTCTTAAAGAACCAAGATACGTCCATCTCCTTTTTTCCTTCTTCTCTGTTTCCTTGGCCACCAAGGAAACATGTCTTGAAAGATATTCTTCCACAGGTGTTTCATTAGACATGTGCAAATATCAGGACTTATCTCATCGGCGCTATAAGCACTTTTTGGTCTTTCTGCTGGGGGATGGAGTTTGGGACATTTTACTTCTATCAGCCCTGCCATTTGTAGAAGTGCATATTAGTTGCAACTCTGCTGAGGCAGAATTGGTGGTGGTGGTAGAGGTCAGTGGGGTTGAGATGTATTCAGATGTTAATTTACACCTGAAAAGACAGAATGTAGTTACCCACTTGGGGGTGACTTGAGTTTCTGTTGAATACCAGCTGTGAGTGCTTCCTTGTGAAAGATGAAAGTTGAAATTGAGGGAACAAGTAGTCTAAAAGTTATGGGAACAGGAAGAAGAGAAGGAGCAGGGACAACCTTGATGAGCAAAACAAAATATATTTAGCCATCAGCCGTAAATCTATTTTCAACTTTTCCTTCTCAGTGAAGGTTTACGATATAACAGAAGATGGTAATTTCCACCTTACTAAATATTTGGAGATTGTGGAATCCGAAAGTGTTGGTGTGAAATAAACATGAAGAATTCGCCTCACTTTTCTGCCATTTGGATGGGTTTTCTTGCTTCACATAGTCTGTTTAACAACGGCTATCCACCTTGCTTAATGGAATCCCTAAGTACCCCAGGAGTAACTAAGAAAGAAAAACCTTCTACATTCCGACACTCCCTTTAACCTCAAATGACAGTAAAGCGCTCATTCAGACCCCAAGGCCACACTGAAGCATTAATTAGGCTGATGAAATCCATCGAAATGTATGGATTCAGCATAATCAAGTTTCTACCACAGACTATGGTTAAGGAATACGTGAGCAGCTGGGAGAAAAGAAAGTACTGTTAGAGTTAAGTCATGCATGTAATTGAGTATATTTAACATAACCATTTTAATGATCAGTGATTAAAAGTGCATCTTACTTAAATGGTAGATCCTCTGCAATTTGTTCATATCAACTCGATAATGTTCTCAAGAGGAAAAAGTAGGGACACAAATTTCTAAACAAGATCTTGTTTGAGTTTGGGGGAAAAAAGCAGGAAAGTGAACTAGAAAGAAAATTGTGGCTTTTGCATGCAGACAGCTACATGAGCGTGATATCAATTAATCACTGTTTTAGGCATCTTCTGTGCTCAGTTCATACAAAGTATTAGGAATATATAATAAGTGATTTTGTTATTCCTCAAAAAGAATGTATTTTTCCCTAAAGATGCTTTCTCTGTTTGACAATATTTTTTTAAGGGGGCTGGGGGGCGCTGCTCAAATCCTGTTGATTTTAAGAGCTTCTCTTAAGATCCTGGTAAGTTCACATTTCCAATTCTTCTTCCAACCTGTTGGGTTGGCTTATCTTAGTGGAACTTGCCTCTGTGAAGATAACAGTGGGAAGAAGAGCAGGCATCACAAGGAGAAAGATGCACCCACATATGATAGACCAAGAGCGCAAACAGTTCAGAAACCCACCAAGGGGAAATTAGCTGTTCAAATCAGCGAGGGGCCTGAACCAAAAGCCCACGCGTCCAGAGGCAGAGTCTGCTCTCCTCTATTCACTCGGACCTGGCCAGATAAATGGAGTCATTGTGGAGCCAAGCACAAGCCAGCCCCACTCCTTTTGTTGTATTTTCTCAGCTTTTGTGCTCAAAACACGCAAATAACCGATTACTTTGCCCAGGAAAGAATCGAAGGAGAGAGGAAGATCTCTATCTACAACTACAAGTGTGTAAATCACACAATATCCACACATCCATGCAGGCGCTACTGAAAGTGAGGGCTTAGGAGGGACACCCAGCTCCCAAAAGTTGCTTCATAGGGTTCTTTTTATCTCCCTTCACCCCCGCCCCCACTCCTATAGAGAGACACATCTATTCTCCCGCTCAAAGTAGGGTTGAAGAGCGGCAGGCACATCTTGAACGTCTGGGAGTTGCACTGAAACTTTTACAAACCTGAGACAGAAAGGAAGCCACAAGCACGTAAAAGTATGTTGGCACATACTATTATTCTGCTTGCTGCAAACAAAACAAAAATGTCTCAAGGGAAAATTCATTTGATGCCTTTCTTTTCACCCAGAAGCATGTCTTCTTTGGCTTGGAGGGACAGCTCTTGGGAAATCAGGTCTCTCAAGGAGCACTCCCGCCCCCAATGCATAGTCTATAAATATAGTGGAAGAGCCATGCCAGGGGTAGTAAGTGCAGGAGAATCTGGAGTCTTGAAAGCATCTTTTTCTTCTGGCTATGGTGGCACTTAAATGATAATGCGGGCAATGGAGCTGGGAGATTTATATCTTTTGGAAAGTAGGGCGAGCCAGATGGTAATAGCGTCATTAACACACAAACTTGGGATGTGCAAGTGAAGCTTGAAATTGAGAAAGAGATCGGGAGAACAAAGGGGGCTGCTGTTGAAAGGCTACCCCTCTTCTGCCGGCCAAAGCTAAGAGCCCCTTGGTACCGGGGTCTGCTGCTGCCCAGAACTGGATAATAAACGACAGCTTTCCCCTCCCCTGTTGTGACTTAGAAAGCACCAAGAAAACTTTTGCAATAGGCAAGTTCGGCACTTATTTATGTGTAACCCTTTGTAGTCTGAAGTGGCAGGAATGGGCCTTTAAGCCCACTGCACTTCCAACCCCACCCCTTACCCCAGTCCGATAAGCCCTGGCAATTGTTGACATTTATTTTATGAAATCAAAGTGCCGCTTGTTGTATGTTTCAGACAAAAGTTCATTTCCCTCCCCTTATGTAAACACTCTAAGTAAATATTAAAGGTTGAACAGCACTACATTTTCGTTTTGGTGACGGGGGTTGGTGTGAAGGTGTTGAGGAGAGTTAAACTCTGGTTTTACTCTGCAAAGCTTTAACCTTATTCAGAGAGAAGAGAGAAGGCATTAAGACAAGATTAACAATGGCGTTGGTAATAATAATGCATGTTTATAATAAATACCCATGCAAACCTCTATAAACAAGCAAGGAGGTCTGAAATTAAAGAAAACGAAATTAATAACGTTCTCCTTTTTAGTAACACAATGTATGTAGGTAGGTACATGCAAACACACACATACATATACACACACATATGTATATGGTTTCTAGGAAGACAGCAAGGGTAACTAACGGTCATTAAGTGTCTCCTGGCTTGAGTGGTGCCTGTTAGCGGCTAAAAGTTGACAATGTCTAAACTAAAGTCGAACGTTTTTCTTTTTATTCTTAAAAAATAAAAATACTGGAGCTCTTTTTAAAAGCCCGGAGGACTTACCCTCAGGGATTATTCAGAGAAAAACTGAGAGTGGCCGTTCGTCACAGGCAATTGTAAAGGGTTTCAAAGGGCCGATCAAACGCTGGCCAGAGTAATCGACATTCAAGCCGGGATGGCGGTGTTCCGGCACACACCTGCGGGGTGTTTGCTGTCGGGGCCCTCTCCGAGCCACAAATCATCATTAAAGCGAGCTGCTTAAGCTGCTCCCCGGCTTCTAGACAAGAGTGACTTGGGACAGTTCGCTTTGATATTGCTGCAGCTGGCCGCTGACACGCAAGCTATTTCGGAGTTCGGGCCAGAGCCCCCCATCCTAATGCGTTTCGCGAAGTAAGAAGGTTGGGGGGATGGGGGTCGGGGGCGCGAGCGACTGCAAAGGTGGGTCTCTTTCACCCATTTCCAGAGCAGAGTCACCGCAAACGCGGTGGGAAACCGGTTAGATCCGCCGAGACACGCCCTGGACCTCCAGGGAGGGCTCGCCCCAAACTTTTTCCTACAACTTTCAAGCGACCCTCAGTTTCCCTCCTTCCCGCGCGACGCGCCCACACTGGGCTCCGCGCCCTCCCTGGAGTTCGAACCCGCCGTGTTAGTCCCCGTTTGGAACTTTCACTTTTGGTTCGTGCGTTTGCGGTGATCCCCCTCGGGTGGGCACTGTGCCCGCCCCGCTCGCCGCCCTCACCTCGAGGGGAGGGAGAGCAACCGGGGCTGGGCCTCTGTCCGCGGCCGCCGGGCGCCACCCGCGCGGGACCCTCCGGAGGGGGCGGGGCGGGGGAGGAACCGGCCGCGGCGGTGCTCAGATCCGCGCTCGGAGAGGACGCGGCGGCCCGCGTTCTGCTCCCACCGCGAGCGCTTCCGTTCGGATCCGGAGTGGAGGTGTCTGCGCCGTGCAAGACGCAGCAGCACAGTGGCGTCAGGATAAAAAAAAAAAAAAAAAAGGGCGCGCGATGCGGGAGGCGCAAATATGGAAATTAACTCATTAGGAAGGGGTGTGGCCACCGCGAACCCCCTCCTCCGTCCCGTCCTTTCCCCCTCGCCGCCACCGTCCCGGCTGGCGAGATGCGAGATTACAAACAAACAAGCAGAGCAGGAGCTGACGCCGCAGTCCCGGATCAAACACGCTCCGGATCATTCGCTCCGCTCAGCGCAGCCGCCAGACCTGAGGCTCCGCGCCGGCTCCGGCGTCCGCGGCTCTGAAACGCTGGGCGCGCGGCGGCCTTTCGAAGGCACAGCACGTGGCCCTGACGCCCCGTTTGTATACGTTTTCAAACATCAGACAAACGCTTCCACCAAGACCGGAGCCGTCTGAGGGCGGCCGCTGAGCCCAGGGGTCCTCCCCTAGATGCTGTTTGGAGAGGAGGAGGGGGTGGGGGTCTTTTGGGGAGAAAGACAAGAAGCCAACAAAACCAACTAGAAAGTGACGTCCCAGAGCTCCTGGCCCAGGGGCTTTTCCTGGGGCGCCGCTAGAGCCTGGAGGGGGTCGGAGCTTTCCAGCCCCGGGTTGTGATATTATTAACCAGAGACCAGGTTACCAAGATTGAGGGCGAGGAGGTTGGAGAACCTAGTGTGCAAAATTATATGCCGAAATAAAATGTTTCAGTGGGAGCAGGGGGGTAAAAGAACACGCAAAGCCTCTCAACCCCCCCAATCCCCCAGACCCCCCCCCAGCTGCCCTGCCCCTGTGTCCTCAAAGCCTGCCTCTGTGCAGGACTGAGGGAAAAATGGCACTTTTATGGTTTTCCTTCCTGCGTGGCTCGCCTCCCCGTCCCTGCTCCCTGCCTGGCGCTCCCCCAGCTGCGGGCCCCTTGGAGGAAGGCTGCCCAGTCCCCTCGTCTCCCGCTGCCTGCAGGCCACAGAGCCTCAAAGCACGCATTGTCCAGCGGGGCGGGGAGGCCACAGACCCATGGAGAAGAATAACACTGCGCCCAACTCCTGTTAGGGAAAGTTTCCCAAATGCACTCCTTGTGGTGGGAGGGGGCGGGGGGATACATTTTGAAAATCCTCTGTCTTCTCCAATTCTTCGCCCTCTCCCGACACTTTTTAGGTCCTTAGAAAGAGACAGAGAGTGGACCCAGAAGAAGCTGGAAGGTGGCATGGGCCGAAAATGTGAACATGACTCTAGTGAAACAGCCAATGTGATGGTTTTTAAACGCAGGTGGGAAGAGAGAAGGGGGATGTCTTTTCCCAGTTCTAGTTGGGGGACAGCTGCATGGCCAGTGCGCTGGGGGCTTCGGGAAGACTGGCCCACGAGGGCGCGTGTGCAGGCAACGCATTTTGCACCTCCTGTTTATCTTAGAAACTGGGCGGAGGGGGGTGGGTGGGGAGCGATTGTTCGGCCTCCCGACAGGCAGAAGTTGAATAAAATGGAGAGGCGGGCACACGCAAAAACAAAAACTGCTGCAGGCTCGGAGCCTTTCTCCTTGACCCGAATTCCAAATGCTGGGGGCTCTTCATTTGCAAAGGACTCGGATGTCTGAAGACCCCAGAGACAGCGGTCCTCCAGTGACGGCAAAAGCCGCGATAGAGACCGTTAGAACTGAGGCTTTGGGGGCAAATGTAATTAATCTTTCATTGGAGCAGCGGGGACCCATTCCTTCCAAGCGTTGTGTCTACATTGTAGTTCTCTGAGTTTCGTGTGCTCTTCCAGGCGTTTGCAAAAGAATGGCAAAACTCTGCCGGAAACAAGTATATTCCCAGACAGTGCGATAGTGAATCTGTTTTTAAAATCAAATCAAAACAAAGTAAGACAAAAGAAAGAAAGAAAGAAAGCCTCAGGCCTGTGGTCTTAGTGTCCAACCACCAAAATGAGGGAGGGGCGAGTAAGAGGTTGTGGCTATTTGGAGTCGCGCTAATTTGGTGTGTGGACTTAATGCCTTAACGCTAAATCGGCAATATAAAGGGCTAAAGAGCAAGCCCGATAAAAGCTCTAATTACTACTGGAAACTTTAGGTGGTTGCTAGGATCTGAGGACCACCACTACCACACACACAAAAAAACAACCCTCCAATAGAGTGTTTGGACTGCGTATATGGGGGTGGGGGTAGAACTTGTAGAGGCGAATAGTACCCACATCTGCTGGAACTTCCATATCTAAGCTGTTCATTTACGGGAGCCAACTTATGAAATCTCCACAATTAGATCTTCATTGTTCTTCCTCCACAACACTGTCTAGAAAGAAAAGGTCTTCTCGGTCGGGGCCAATCCAACGAAGCGTTTGACGTTATTAAATAATAAAGCGATTGTGATTTACATTGTTGTTCAGAAAAAAAGGCCAATTATCCACTGTTATGTTGCCATAAAGATCATATTAACTCGAATTAGTAATCAAACAATATGCGAGCGTTTAAAAAAGTACAGCCGAACTGGGTGACAGCTACGTCTTCACTTTCACCCGCATCCCAGCGCCGGCAGCGGGAGCGAAAGAGGCAGACGCCGCAGACCCGAAAGGAGGGAAAGAGCCGCAAAGTGGTGATTAACGGTCTCCAGTGTTAATTATTCTCAATTAATCCCAAACAGTACAAAGCCTCCCTGGTTCCCTGCGAGTTCCCTGGTTCCGATGCTCTGAGAATTGTGCCTGTCTGGGAGGGGTTTCTAAGAACTCCGGAGGAGGCCATTTCCACGCAGGTGTATCTGTGAGCACAGGGGCTAGGGGTGCAGGTGTGTGCGCAAGGGTCGTGGGTGGGGTGTGAGTGTGAGGCTCACTACCTTTCCCGGAGCCTGGCGGGCACCCCGAGGTGGGCAAGGCCCGCAGCATCTTCAGGACCCTGGCGCATCTTGCGTCTTCTCTACTCAAATCACCCTCTCTCGTCCTCTGTTATTATTAGGTTTATAACTCGTTGCCCACTTAAATTTGTGCAGCCAACCAAGGAAATCTAAATAGGTTGGAGTCGCCCCATGGGTACAGAATGGAGGCTTTAATAAGAAAGATTAATTGTGGGTGTGTACCGGCCGGAAGACGCGTTAGCTATCAAGTGGCGGCTGGCTGTGGGTGGAGGGGCGGGAGACGCCTCTTCTAGGCCTAGTCTTTAGTAGGCGCCGTGGGCATACGCTAACGCGGGCCACCCGGCGACTCGTGGTAGTCACGGGCTTGCGAAGGGCTCCGCAGCACTCTGACCATCTTTTCCTGTGCTAGTTGAGGGTTTAAGGAACTTGTCCCTTACTTACCCTGCACATCACATCTTCCAGCCCTGCGCCCCGCGCCGCCAGGCCCCGCTTTCCTGGTGCCATGCCGGAGGGAGGGGTGTCGTGGCCGCAGTCCTAGGAGGCCTGTATATCCCCGCCCCACCTACTGAACATTATTTAGGCAAATGGTTGAAACGTTTTGCTCCTGGAGCTAGAATGTTGATATTTTGTTTGTTGAGTGACGAAGCATGGGTATGTGCATGTGTTTTTTAAATACACGCACGTAAGGAAGTAGGGAGGAATTTTACTGGGTGAGTGCTTCAGCAAGCCAAGGCACAGGGGAGAGAGTCAGCCAGCGACAGGGCGGCGGGGTCTCTCCAGGCGCGGGGGGCACTGAGGGAGCTGTCCCCACCTGCGTGGCCTTTCCCTCGCTCCTCCCTCTTTCAGCTAAAACCTTCAGAGCCGGGACTAAGAAGTGGCGAAGTGGGTGGTGGCAGACAGGAGCAGGGACTGTGTCGGGGCTGAAGGAACTGACTAGAAGAGTTTGTCTAGCAGTGTGCCCTCCTTGAGTAATTCCATCTAAAACGTGAGGCCCCAGGGCCTGGGCTTCAGCAAATGGAAAAGGAACTCTTGGAAGGTCCAATCCTTGCAAGCAGAGGGACAGCCAAAAGGTGGTCGCATCTTTGTTCAGAGTTTTAAAACAGTTGCTGCCTTTCCTTCCTAACCCTCTTCTTCCCAGTAAAACCAATTCAAAAGGGAGCAGAACTCCACTCCACAAGATTAATGTTCGTTCATTTGTAGGATTAACTCTCTTTGCGAAGCATAATAAAATACTAGAGGTGCTCTTACATTTAAATAAATACATAAAATTTACCCATTCTCTCCTTTCCTGTTTGATCTCTCTCGGGACACAGAAAACTGTGTCTTGGAACCTGAGAAGTCTTAGATGAACTTTTAACTCAGAGTTTTCAGATCATCTGGCGTTGCTGTGGGCATTGGCATTGGGAGAGAATGCAGGGGCCAGCTTACTTTTAATATCTATAGCTATACATTCTGGTCTGGAACTCACGATTAAAAATCTATTTGTTCCTCCCAGGGCTCCGCAGATTTCAATGTTGGTCATAGGAGCCACAAAATGTTCATTAAAGGAGCCTAACCAAGGCTACTGTATAGCCACTTTGTGAACTCAGAACTAAGGATGGGGGGAAAAGTATGAAAGTGTGAGTTGATGTCACGCTGGCTGTCAGTGTGTGGTCTATTGTGGAGAATGGTGCTTTTTGACTGAACAGAGGGAGCCCCCCTCCCCCCTTCCCCAGCTCTACTGCACCTGCACTGGATGAGGGAGTCCCTGCCATTCAGCCCATCGCAGACTGTTCAAACAGAAGACATCTCTGACAGCACTCAATTCATTACATTTCTTCCTGCTTTTCAAACCAACACACACACACACACACACACACACACACACACAAAATGAGTATTGCCAGCCAGTGACAGCCAAAAAAAAAAAAATCTTAAAATACTTTATATGCAGCTAATTTGGAAGCTCATACAACTAAACATGAAATATTTTGTATCCTTAACTCGAAAGGCTTCCTTGGAGGGGGAGGGGAGGGAATTACCTGATTTTTCCAATTGAGAATATATCTCCATAGTTTACATGGGGATAGTAAGTTTGTCGAAAGACAGTGTTAGCATGGGGCAGAAAGACGTTTCGATGAGAATAAAAGCAGAAATGTGCAAAGGGGAAAGCCTCTGATTTATCTCCGCTGATGAGCCTGTTGATATGCATTCATAATTTATGCTGGGGGAACCAGCTTGCTAATAGAGGTGGGGTACCCAAGAACCAGAAGTGGGCAGTGAGGGAAGTAAGAGTGGGCAGGAAGGGAAGCATTGAGGCTGAAGTGTAAGCTAAACATTTAAATCAATTTCTTAACAAGGCAGTCTTCCCCCATATGCTCAAGTTTATTTTGCCATCTTGGATTCCAAGATGTTTTTGCACCATTTCACAAAGCTGATGAGAGAGTGTTTAGAAAGCTGATGAGAGTGTGTTAGTCTAGTTTAACAGAAGTTGGGGTAAACAAACTCTCAAAGGGAAACTTGATTTTAAGATAGTTTCCTTGGAGGTGGGAGGAAGGGGAAATAGAGGACCTTGAGAAGAAGACAGGTTTGCCGCTTAGTATTCCAGACTGATTAAACTGTAATGTTATGCAATAACCCAGATTTGAGCTGTTAAGTGAGATAAAATCGACCTGGATGTGAGCTGATACTAAACTGACTGCATGCAAAATATTGGCTAATTCTCACTAAATCATTACTGTGTGAGATCCTGGACCAATATCAGAACATAAGGCCTATTTTCCAGGATCCTTTCCATTGGAAGGGCATTCAACAAATCAAATCGATTTGAGAGTTGGAAAGAAAACTTGTGAAGTGCGTCTCCCAGAAATGCCCAGGTGCTTTTCTCTCACAAATAATTTTATTCCACTTACACACATTCACTGACCAAATATCTTTCCTCTTATCTACAATTTAAATCACAGTTCAAAGCAATTATCTCAGCAATACATGACTCTAAAAAGATTACTAAAGGCGATTTAAATCACTGGGAATGGAAGGCAAAGAGAAAACAGAACTGGTGCAGCAATGGTAAGCCGGGAGCAACTGTCCTAGCTGTGGCTGGACACGAGAGGCAGAAAACTCTTCTAAGTCCGTTTCTTAAATCGCCGCAGAAACTTGCTCCCGGTTAAATAAAGCTATGGTGTACTTCGTCAAGGCTTTTGTTGAAATTTGTCGACCATCTAAAAACAAAATCATATAAACACAGCAGAAACAACTCACTCACAACCGCAACAAATTTTGGCTAGCAAACCAGATAACTTATACTTATGGGGAAGAAGGGCGCTCCTGTGGCGAGGGCTATGCACGTACTGAAGGCGATGGCTGCTTGTGTATGTGGTTATGTTCTGGGTTGGGGGGCGGGCAGGGGCCTCGGGAGCCTCCCAAACTGGAGCTCGGTCGTGGTGGTGGAGCCCGGCTGCTCTGGCCTCGCCCTGCGTGCGTTCGGATCGCCCTTTCTGGAACACTCGCACGAATCATTTCATCCCCGGGGCCCCGCAGGCCCTGACGTCACCAGGTGGGGGTGGGGGCGCAGTCCCGCTTCTGGCCTGGCCGCCAGCGATAAGGACCCTCGGGAAGAATTCTCCGCGCCTTATTTAATACAGTAATTATTTTTCTGCCTTCTGCGGGTGGGGGCGGCTCCTGCCCGGAATGCCAGGATCCCTCCCTCCAGGACGGTGCCCAGGGATGGCAAGTTTGCAAGATAACTTCCTGGGCAAACCTGAAGCCAGGGAGTGCACTGGGAAGTAAGCAGGGAAGTGTGAACAAGGCCAATTTCACTGCCCAGAGCCAGGAAGGAGAGAAGGGGCCCGCGTTTCCGTCTGTTCGCTGTGGTCTGACGTGAGAACTGCTTCCCTTCGCTAATTCGGCTGGACACTAAGAAAAGTCACACTTATCAGTTCAGCCTATTTTGCCAGGCACTGTGCAGTCACCTCTTCCAGGTAACTGTATGATTCCTGTCTCACTAACGGGAAAGTGAAGGGTCTGTAGCTCCCCATCACTACCCGCTCTAATCCGAAGGGGCCCAATATTCCAGGGATCCCAGATGGCTCCTGTGGCTTCCCCAGCCCTGCCAGTCCTCGGCCTCTAACCGGGAAGAACCACGTGAGATCACTCATACTGAGAGTTGGCCACAAACAGGGACAAAGAGCCCCTTGTGTAGACAATCTCTGATGTGCGTGGGAATCTGGGGCCCAGACACCATCTCCCGCGTCACGAGGTCAGCACGGAGAGGGCGTGGGTTGGGGCGCAGGAGGCAGAGGACTCTGGAGTGGCGGGGTCCCCAACGCCTCGGGAGACTTTCTAGACTTGTCTGACGCGGGTCCTTGCTTGAGAGGGAGGGAATGCGGCCGTTCGGGCAGAGCCGGGCGGGAGAGAACTGGAGCCCCACACGGCACCTGCTTGGGGCGCCCTGTGGGTGCCGTGACCCGGGCCGCGGTGACATCAGGTCCACCCGCCGGAGCTGGTCGGCTCCCGGCACTGGGCACCCGGCGCACCCCAGGGCAGCCCGCGGGAGGCCGGCGCGCTCACAGCCCGGAGCCGAGCCCCGGACCGAAGCTGGGAGAGGGAGGCAAATGAGAGTTCAAAGCGCCGAACTCTGCAGAAAACTGCACCTTTCCTCTGTACACGCAGGCAGACCGGGGTAATAAAACGAAGGACACCTCCCGCTTTCCAATCACCTGACACTTCTTTGCAAAGTAGAACAAGCATCTCAAGTTCAAACGCCTAGGTGCAGCAAATATCTTTGCATTCCGAAATGAGAGGAAATTCTATTTGCTTTAGGAGAGAAACTGAGCACAGAGCTCAGGGAATCAGAAATAGCACCTTTATACCAAAGTGTGAAATAAAATCCATCTGGAATCGGAATAGAGACAAGAATCTTAGACCTATCTTCATGCTCCACCCTTCCAAAGAGAAATCCCCTTAGTCAAAATAAGAAAGTCAAGTCCATTATTTTCTAAAGGCCACAGAAGCAAAACAGACAAACTGAAAACAAGAATCATAAAACTGGACAGTGCAGCTAGCAGGGAGAGAGGAGGTTACAAGACTCCCTTGGTGGTAACAGATGTCAGGTTTCCAGGAACGTTTTAATAGAAAATAGCCATGAAAGACACTAAACTAATTCTCTGGCTTGGGCAACTTTCCTGTCTTTAGAAAGCTCCTTCCACAGCTTTTCTTACCCTAGAACTCCGGAAGCTATGTCCATTTGGACTTTATCCATATTTTCACAGCAAAGTCAGAGTTTCTGCCCCTTCTTCCTTCTTTAAGGGATTCACCTCATAGGTGAAGTCCTTAGAGAAATCCACCCAGCCCTCTTCCAATTTAGGTCAAAAAAAGACAGCAAAGCAAAGAAATAAATTAACCCTTATCTCCCACCCTCCTTGCGGCCCGCAAAGCAGCCTTAGCTTCTGGAGCAAGAAAATGCGGCAGAAAAAAAAAAAAAAAAAAAAAAAACAGAGAATGAGATGCAAATTATTTTAAGGCAGTAATGTGGGTGAGGGGTTGTCCCCTGGGGAATATGAACTGAAGTCTGTGCTAAAGCTCAGGGCAAAGGAAACTCCTTCCACAAAGAAAAATATGAGGATCTGTTTTTCAAAATTCTCCAAGAGCAAGAAATAAAACGCGGCTGGGCGTGATGAAAAGTTATCTTAATTATGAGAGATAGATAAATAAATAAATAAGCAGCGTCAATCAGCAGGTGATCAAACCATAGTGAAACTTCAATCTCAGAGCAGTTAGCTATAAACTGTTAGCAGTTGAAAAGTAAACCTCTTGCACACAAAGGCACTGTTTAATTTTCGTCTTGTAATGGTTCTAAATGAAGACCCCATCACCACGCAGTTAAGCAGTATTTCTTGTCCCCCTGAGGCGCTGATCAGTTCTTTTTAATGTGAGAAAACTGGCAGCTCCAAACCCGTCAATGGAGCTCCCACAACAAAAGTTCTGAAAAGCTGAATGAATTGGGTTTGTAATTACTCTTCCCACCCCCCCTCGCAGCTTATCTCTTATTCATTCAATTTATATTATTGTCAAGGAGTCTTACCCTCAAAATCTTTCCCTTACCATTTTACCTAGGGCCACGGAGGAACTTGTGACATGGCAGAAATGGAACCCTGGCCCCCCCACTGCACCTTGCAGCGTTCAGACCAATAGGTGAGGAGAGAAGGAGGGACTACCTTGTACCCCAGTTGACTCTGAGACGACTAGAACCTAGAGTACTCAGCTCATGGAACCTTCCACTTTCAAACTTGCATTTTATTGGCAAACAGGAATGTGTATCCTGTCTACATTCAGGGCCTGCCTGGGTCTCTGAATCCCTGCGACATTTCTCCTAGAAAAGGCAGAGGCTGTACACGAACACCCTTCCCTTTTGCCCCATATTGCAAATCCCTAAAATACCTTGCCAGACATGAAGTGGATATTAAGATAAATTATTATGTTGTTTTTTTTCTTTTAAACAAAAAACAGTCAGTGAAATAGAAAAGGAGACTATAATTCTGTGGCCCCCCACCCCCGCCAGCCCAAGAAAAGGTTCTATGAAAAAGTCAGCTTTAGAATGCCATGTGTATTTCAATCCAAGGTGTTGCTGATGGAGAAGATTCTCCTGAGATTTTCCTACTGTAAGAATGTGTCGATTTCTAGAAATAAGTACAGCTATTACGACCAAATCTACTAGCAGTCTAAATAATTAATTGAAGCGTTGCTCTTTGACCCTTGAAAAGTCCAGTAGGGACACGTTTATAGCAGTAATACCTCCGAATGAGCCCTTGTCAAATATTCATTTAGTGGCTAATGTGAGCCATTTTCCCCTGGGATGGTCTGTAATACCAGCTTCCCAGCATTGGCAAGAAACCTTGCTAATCTACTACAGCTCAGCAAAATATTTTAACGCTCTTTATTTAAAGTATGCGGGAAGGGGGGCAGGTGGTTTGGGGAGAGAAAGAAATTGCAGAAAGGACAGACTATAATCTCACCCTTTTGCACATTTCTGTGTATAAGGTTAACAAAACATTTAAATTCACCCTATTTGACTGGAAATTGAGTGCTTTCATTGAGCAGAATAGTATCCCAAAAATAAAAACAAAAACTAAACACTCAACAACTATGTTCAGCACCATGAGATAACCATCTCTGGGCAATTTTATGGGTTTACTCTCCTTGACCATCACATTATTATTAAAATATTATATGTTCAATATTAATCTAGCCAAGAAATCACATATCTCAGGGAACCATTTAATTTAATCAAATGAATGATGGCACAAGATATGTATCATTTCCCTCAGATGTAGCTTATCAAAAGCATTTATATTTGCAAACAAAATATTTTGACTTTCATTTTTCAACTATTTGGTTTGGAATAAGAGGGAACGGGAGTTCTCCTGTTTTATGCAGACAGTGACAATTATTCAAAGCTAGTACTACTTTCCAAAATATTGTGCTCCCTTTCCTTTTGCAAAATATTCGAACCCGAGCATTTTGCCATAAAGTTGCTTTTTAGACCAGCCCTGTGGACAGTTTTTTTTTTTTTTTTTTTTTTTTTTAATGAGAGGTAAGTGCAGTGCAATTACTCTAAACTTCTATACGTATTTCTAATATATTTCTATTTTAAAAATATATAAGCTATATAGTTGACTGCCTCAAATTCCGGGAATATCCTCCCCACTCCCCCAGCATGATCATTTGGATCTTTATTCAAAGTTTCTTTTATTCGTATGTGTGAGCAAGAACTGGCGAATGTGCTCATTACCACGTGAATAATCCGTATATGCATTACAATGGCTGGCCAGGCCGGGGGAAATTCTTTTAGAGTCTCTGCATTAATTAGGGGGGAAAATGCCTAGCTTAGAATTAGGACCTGGAATAATAATTGTCCCTTCCCAGTACAAGGTTACCCTAAAAATGAGGATTAAAAAAGTAATAAATAAAAAACAGTACATATCCAAAACATAGCACTCTAGAAAAAATAGAAAGTACAGAAAATATGAGAGACCCCCGCTTCAGCCCAGAACTAACATTGGCAACACCACGAGAAAGGAGCACTTTCTTGGAAATGAGAAAATGCAAGCCCACGGGATGAGCCAGCTTGGTGGCCGCAGCAGGTACTTCACTCAGGGCTGGGAGACGCTGCCGCATTCCAACTCCTCCAAAGTTGTAGCAAGTTGAGGCGACAAGCTCTTGAAATTGTGGGAAGCAAACCCGTGCTCTTAAGAGTGCCCGACTGTTGGTTCCTGGTCCCCGTGGGTGGGGGAAGATGAGCGAAGCCAGTAGTAAATAAAGTAGAAAAGTCCCTGACTAGGTAACATCATCCGGCTGGCCCAGAGCAAGGGTGGGCTGTGAAGCAGAAGCATCGCTAAATCAAAGACCACGGCGATGGCCCAACTTTTCCACTCCCACTGAGGACAACTATGGCCTTTCTTTACCTTTCCTAGGGCAAAACACACACACACACACCCCAAATCCAATCGTGTTTCCCCACCCCTTTCCCCTCCCCCACGTCTCCACTGCTGTAGTAAAACATTGTTAACAGATCAAAAGCATAATCATCTCCAAATGTGATTAGACAGGACAAAGTAAAATATCTACCTCAGAGTTGACTGTTTTCTTCTTTAATATGGCTGTTGCCTGGCTTCTCTTTTGCTTGTTATCAGCTGTAGAGATTATCCGATTTGGGGCTACAGGCTTGGACCCGCGCTGCCAATTTAAGAAATGGAATTCAGGGAGGGAGGGAGAGAGAGGGGAAAAAAGAAAATAAATAATAAAACTATGTTGATGATAAGCCGGGGCGTTTTGCAAGATGTTCTTTTCCTTCCCTCGCCCCCGAACAGGAAAACGTAGAGGAGAAAGTTTATGAAGTCAAGGAACAAAGAAAGCAAACCACTTGTTTCCTCCCAGACAATAGCAGGGCCAGAGTCTCCAAACACCCACCCAGCAGATGAGCACTTTGCATGTCTAGTTTGCAATTATTCTGACACAAGAAGCATCATTTTTCCCTATAGCCAGGTTTCAAAGGGCCATTGTGCTGTGAAGAAAATGAAAACAAAACCAGCCAACCTGGTTCTGATTTGGCTCAATACCCCATCTGCTAAACTACATGAAAAATTTCAGAATTGGATCCTTTCTGGCAACAAGTGGCATAAATCAGTTTTCAGTATAAGTCCCCATCATGCTTATTCATGCTGCTTAGAGAAGGAGGGGGCGGATTTACAATATATGTCTCTAGTTTCTATTTTAGAAATGACAAAATTTTCAAATTTTCCAGTACTTATTATTCATCCAGCCGTTTCCTTTTCGCAGTTAACATTAGCACATGACGCTGGACTAGTAACACCGAGGTTTTTTGGTCTTTTGCTTTGTCGGCTGAGCACAGTAAGATAATTCCCCGAGAAGTTATGTATAATCACTGTGTTAACCAAATAAATGAAAGACTCGAGAATAATTTCAGTGTCCATATTTCAAAAATTTATTTATCTCAAACTGTGCATAATGGAGTAAAAACTTAAGTTGAAAATGTACCTGTTATAAGGATGGTATTAGTTCAAATATATACATGGATTCTCGGCAGACTGATTCAAATAATACAGAGCCGAATCTTTTAAAATACAACTACGGAAAATAAAGGGGGAAAAACCTTAAAATATCACAATAAATTTACAGTAATATTACAAACCATAAGAAAATATTTCAAACACAGTAATTTCATGTTTTCTTTTTTATCTGAACAAAATGGAAAGTTGGGATTGAACAAAAGCTATTATAAATTACCAACGATGTCAACCTGCATGGCCATTTTTGCTTTTAACAGTAAGTTATAAAATTTAGTACAATCTAAAACTTTTGCCCTTTTAAACAAGACCACAGAGATGGTTTGCCAGTACTTATTCTAATTTTTTTCTTTTGTACAATTTTTAATTAAAATGTCCAAATTTTAATAATTTTCTTTTCTCCACGTTTGCAACTGTCCTAAATTTCAGCTGCAGAATCAAAATTCAACAGGAAGCCTCTCCTTGAAAAATATTGGCAAATTCTCAGCTTATAAACAATGGACATTTTGATTGCCATGTTTATCTCGATAAATACTGTACAAAAGTTGCTTGCAAATATTAAAACATTTTTTTCGTCGCTTGGAGACTAGCTCTAAATATTATTGGTAAAGACTTTTGCAAACTTCCTGCAAAGCTCCTACCGTACCACTAGAACTTTTAAAAAGTTTTTCGTAGCTTTCCTTCCTCCAGATCTATACAAGGTCCATTCCCCCGCCCTCCCCACCCCTCCCCCCCGGTTTTCTCTGTACAAAAATAAGTCCCCAAAAAGAAGTCCAGGATCTATCTCATAAAAGTTTTCTTGTCGGCATCGCAGTTTTTGCGTGAGTGTGGATGGGATCGGTGTTCTCTTTCGCAGCTGTCATTTGCTGTGGCTGATGAGATTCTTCTCCTATTTTTTTTTTTTTTTTCTCCTTTTTCTTTTCGAGCATACCGGGCTTTCTCCACGCTGTTTCCAACTCTCCTCTTTGCACCCCTCCCACTGATGCCCCTCGCTCCTGCCGGAGAAGGCCTCCCCCGTCCAGTCCGCGGTCCGGCCCTCACATGTGCGAGAGCGGCAGTGTGCCGTTGATGGCCGTGCCGGGCACCGGGCCGCTCTGGTAGTGCTGGGACATGTGCAGTCTGCTGGGCGCGGCGGGCTCCGGCACCTCGGCGCCGGGGAGGTACATGCTGATCATGTCCCGGAGGTCCCCGGCCTGGCAGGGCGCCCTGGAGTGCGAGGAAGAGGTCACCACGGGCGGGCTGGAGCTCGCCTCCGACTTGACCACCGAGCCCATGGAGCCCAGCGCCATGCCGGGCGTGCCCTGCTGCGAGTAGGACATGCTGTAGGTGGGCGAGCCGTTCATGTAGGTCTGCGAGCTGGTCATGGAGTTGTACTGCAGCGCGCTCACGTCGTAGCGGTGCATGGGCTGCATCTGCGCCGCGCCGTGCGCGTTCAGGCCCGGGTGCTGCGGGTAGCCCAGCTGCTCCTGCATCATGCTGTAGCTGCCGTTGCTCCAGCCGTTCATGTGCGCGTAGCTGTCCATGCGCTGGTTCACGCCCGCGCCCAGGCCGGCGCCCACCCCGACCCCGCCGGCCATGCCGTTGCCGCCGGGCGCCAGCAGCCCGCCGGGCAGCGTGTACTTATCCTTCTTCATGAGCGTCTTGGTTTTCCGCCGGGGCCGGTACTTGTAATCCGGGTGCTCCTTCATGTGCAGCGCGCGCAGCCGCTTGGCCTCGTCGATGAACGGCCGCTTCTCCGTCTCGGACAGCAGCTTCCACTCGGCGCCCAGGCGCTTGCTGATCTCCGAGTTGTGCATCTTGGGGTTCTCCTGGGCCATCTTGCGCCGCTGCCCGCGGGACCACACCATGAAGGCGTTCATGGGCCGCTTGACGCGGTCGGGGCTGTTCTTCTGGTTGCCGCCCGCCGCCGCCGCCGCCGCCGCGGTGGGGTTGCCGCCGCCGCCCCCCGAAGTCTGCTGCGGGCCCGGCGGCTTCAGCTCCGTCTCCATCATGTTGTACATGCGGGCGCTGTGCGCGGGCCCGGCCCGCCGGCGGCCGCCGACCCTCCTCGGCCCGGCCGGGACTTTGGGGGGCCCGCGGGCGGGGGGGGCGGAGGAGGGGAGGCGGGCGGGGGTGCCGGGAGCGCGGGGCTCCGCGAGGCGAAGCAGGCGAGGAACAATTTGGGGGCAAAAAAGCGAGCGAGGCAGAGACCGGAATCAGGATCAAAAAAAAACCACCGCGCGTTCCCTCCTCCTCCGGCCGGAGCCGCCGCCGCCGCCGAGGATTGTTATGGTTATTTTTTGGAAAGGCTTAAGCCCGGGGCTCAAACTTCGCTCCTTTCTTTCTCCTCTTCTTTCTCCCGGTCCCCGTCTTAAAGAGGCAGCAAACTACTTTCCCCCTTTTGCAAACACTCTCTTCTCTGCCTTGACAACTCCTGATACTTTTTTGAACAAGTTAATAGACAACCGTCCATGTGACGGGGGCTGTCAGGGAATAAATGGGTTCGCGGCGACCAATCAGCGCGCGGCGGCTCCTCCACTCGGCCCGGCCTCGCCGCCGGGTTTTGCATGAAAGGGGGCGGGGCCTCGGGGCCGCGGCGCGGGGGGGGGCGGAGGAGAGGAGGGGAGGGGAGGGCGCGGGGCGGGGGCGGGGGAGGGGAGGCGGCTCCGGGCCGGCCTGCCAGCCGCCGAGGAACCTTTGTATCCCCCTCGCAGCAACAGGTCACGCCACACGCCTTTTCGAAGGAAGTGGGTACACAGCACCAAGGCTGCGTGGGCTTTCTCGCTTTTAAACTTAGCACTGATTTACTTTTTGGTGCGGGGTGCCGAAGGGAGGATGGGACGCGGGGGGCAGCCGGGGTGCGGGGCTGGGGCAGGGCCCGGCGGGTGGCTCGTGTTCCTGGAAACCGCCAGTGCGGGAGCTGGCGTGGCATCGTTCTGCGGCTCATCCGCGCGGTGCCCCCAGCTCCTGCCCCTCCGCGGCTCCCACGCCGCGCGCGTGCCTCGCCCCTCTTCCCCCGCAGGGGCCGGCGTTCCCGCACGCCCTTCAGACACAGTCCCCACTAGAAGTTAGGAGACTTGAACCGCTGTCCTCAAAGCCTTCCTTGCTTCCACCCAAACATCAATCCTGCTCGGACCACGAGGCCGACTCCAGAGCTGGGAACCCGCAGGCCCTGGGAAGCTGCCATCTCTGTCCCGCTCAGCTCTGGCCCAGGAAACCGCAGCTCGCCCTCCTGCTCCCAGCCCCATCTCCCTCGGGCCTGTCTCCAATCAACCGGAGCAAAGGGGAGGCTCCGACGCTCTCCCCCCGCTCCCCGTTCCCACCCCAGGCCTCCCCCAAAGAGGGGTTTCAGTCGTGCGGGTTTCAAACGGGGGCTGGGGAAAGACAGAGACAAACGGAAGGGCGCTCCAAAGTGCAGGCGATGGGGGAGGGTAACTTCAACTTCCTGGCATCCCACAGCACTGTGCGGAGGTGGCATTTGGGCCCAGTCACAAACTCCCTCCCACGCTGGGTTCCCTGGGCGCCGGCGGAACCAGCCCTGGCATTTCCCCCGTGGGTTTCCACCGTGGTGGCCGCAAAGCCCGGGCCGCTGAGGGGCTCCAGGCCTGGGAGGCGGGGTCCAAGCTCTCCGGGCACAGGTGCAGCGGCGCACGCAGGGAGCAGGCGGCCGGCACTGGGGCGCGGGGAGCCCGGCGAGGCCCGGGTTAGAGGAGGATGAGATGGGGGCGGGGGTAGGGGCTCAGGAATCTTGCCCGCCCGGGACCCAAGAGGGTAATTTTAGCCGCTGTCCCATTGTCCCGACGTAAAGATTTCAATAGGTAGGCGCTCAATGCGGAGGGCAATGGCAGCACGTCCGTTACAAATAGGTAGTTTTGTTTCTCTTGTTGTCGCTACACGGAGTCAAACAAAGCCTCGTCTAAGTTTCCTTCCACTCTCTTGTTGGGATCTTTGTGGCTAAAATGCACTTGACTACAAAGGCTGGGGTGGGGGGGAATAAAGAAAAAAAACCAAAAACCCTGATGCCGTTTCTTTTTATAAAGGGCTTAAACCATCGGCGTTATTTTCTTTCTTCTGTAACACTCTCTCCGCCCCTCCACCCTGGCCTACCCTTGCTCACCCTAAGAAAATGTACTGAATAGTATCTCGCAGCCACGTTCCATTTATTATCTTTACAAAACTGTGGCTTGTTTTGTTCCTTCCTAACCTTCTTCCCATAATCACTCCTCCGACCCCCAACTTCTGCACTCTCTGGCCTCCCTAGCCTGTTACCGTCAAACTCACACTAAATGTGCCCACTGGAAACTCCGAAAAGTTGTAAAAAAAAAAAAAAAAAAAAAAAAAAA
>NW_016107426.1:4530275-4563151 GCF_001604975.1 Cebus imitator | reverse complement strand
GTTCTCCTTTTTCTCTCTGAAGTTGTGGTTTGCTTTAGTTCTTGGGAACCCGGAAAGGGTGAGACTGGCTTTCTCAAAATGCACACATATTCGGTGCTCTTCAAAATAAAGCACAGCTTTCTGTTTAATCGAGGTGAAATATTAAGGTAAACACGGACCTGGAGATTAGGAAGGAGAAAAGGTGGACAAGATCTGGGGAAGGAGGAGAAGGCGGCCAGCGGCTTCTCAGCGCGGCTGGCTTCAGGGATGTGGCTGCTGCGCCCCCTGCTGGTTGATTTGCTTTTCCAAGACCATTGCTTATACCTTTAAAAGAAGGTGCTTGAAAATAATTAAAGTAAAAAAAAAAAAAAATGAGGGGGATGGAAGATCAAACTAATTATACATAATCTAAACAAAAGAAAAGTTAACACATCGTATAAGCTTCGGAACCAACTCATAAGAATAAGATTTAATTTGCCTAACTTAGAAATATACATACAACCTCGAGGTAAGTGGGAAGTCAGACCATGGGAAAAAACAGGTACAAATTATGAGACTCAGCCTGTGAATGAATTATGATTGTCCACACGCCACGAAGGGCAGACCAAGCACCACTTTATGATTGTGTATGTAATGGTCTGCTTAATAGCATTATTCCAAAAACTTTAAAAAGCTTGTGGATAATTCTGTGAAGAAACAACCAGGGAGCTGATGTGGATCAGGGTGGTGTATATTTGTTAAAATAAATACTAATAACAGATGGAACAGATGGTTATAGACACAAATCTTTTAAATCTCGCTGCCTTTCTCTCAAGGCACATTTTTTTTTTCCTTGGGAGGATATATAACAGCTTTTACACGTTCTCAGATGCATGTGTTTGTGCATGAACTCTATAATAATGTATTTAAGAGGTTAAAGGGGTTGGCTAGGTCTTTTATTAATTGCTTTTATCACATAAATAAGCTATGGAAATACATTACAATTGTGTTATCATTGGTTGCATTTATTTACAGCTTTATTTTAATTAAGCCTGCTGTACTTATCGAGACAATGAACTAACTGTGGCTGGCGTTTATGCATAATAATATGCTATGAAAATAAGATTAAAGAAGATGGTGATAGCAGAAACATTTTCTCATTAGATTTTTTAGAACATATGCATTTTAAAAAATCAGATCACTGCCCTCTCTATTTCAACCCGGCACCATCTCTGATCCCTAAATATAATAACAATTCCAACAGATGACAGAAGCAACACTGTTTTAGATTTGTGATAGACAGCTACAGTACTAACAACAATACACCATTGAGACTAGCAGACAATCAAAAAAGACCTGGAACAGGATGCTTCATCCTCAGAGAATCTAAAATGTTGCTATTGGCACAATTTATGAAAATTGAAAGTGCTTAATCTACAAGAGAGAGTAACACTTCCCTTCCATGGGCAGCAAAAAGCTACATAGTTTTAGAGCAAGCTTAGTAATTAGGAACAAAAATGCATAGCTCCTGGAATATTCTAATTTTATTTTGTTCTATTATAGGCCCTAGCCCAAAACTCAATTTTATTTAAACATCTTTCACGTTGATTTTTCTCTCCTAAAGTCTCCCCAGCCCTCCTCAAGTATTATATCTGAAACCAACTGACAATTTTGTGGAGATAGGGGACTGTAGACTTATTTTTTCTTCTTAGTGTCAAATAAAGGTTTAACTTGCAGTAATTAGGTGAGAACTAGCCAAGCATCTTACTATTATGATGCTTGTTAAAAAACGCTTCTTTTCTGCATCTGCATTTGAGTGTGTTCCCCTCCTCTCTTAATCTTCTTATGGAAATGAAGGCAAACGGCAGGGAACCTGCAGAGTCTTGGAGAATGTCCTTGTTAACTGGAATTTCTCAGCATTGCTAATTAGCAGAGTTTGACGACCACCAGAATTGGGGGAAAGCTCTGTTTAACCACTCACAAACCATTCTGAGGAAGAGCAGACTAATTTTATTTTGTAATTAAAATCTGAAAAGGGCCCTATTTGACAGTTAGGGCTATGAGAGTTTTATCTCCCCGTGAAATAATTACTGCCTTGATAACTCAATTTTCTGAAAAATGTCAACTGTGGGCTCCAAAAGTTTTAATTTCATTACGTAAGGAAAAAAAGTGAGAAAAATAGAAGAAAATGTACAGGAAGGTTTCTAATTCTAGAACTGGTTAAATATACTAGGAGCTGGATTTGGCCAAATGAAGGTTTTTTCCTCCCTTTTTTTGTCATGTTCCCTCCGGATCCTAACCTTCCAACAGTCTCCTCTGAAAGTGGCCATGACAGCAATCACACGGAGTGAAAGAGCTCATACCAGGAGTCTGGTAAGTGAGAGGCAAATACCACTGAAGAGCAAAGTGCAGCAACTAGAGAAAAGTTTCTAATTTTAAAGGCCAAAAAATAAAGGAAAACTTCAATGTTCAGGACAGGGCTGGTACAATTTGGTGAGATGAGACTTTATTTATATTTATCCTGTAATACAAGAAATCTGAGAATTGCAGAGTAAGGGGACTGCATCAGCCAATGTTAAAAACATTTCCTTCTCCTCTGGAAGTCACAAAAGATCTGAGTCACTTCAAACTGGAGAATGCTACACAACTTCCAGAATGACCAAAGCTTGATTCTTCGTTTCAGAAACAAACACATATAAATGAAGGTAAATAAGTGCATTCGAGGATTTTGTTTTCCCTTAAAAGAGCACTGCATACTTTCCAAAAATAATCAATAAGAAATAAGCTGGAAAGGGTTAGGATATAGAAAGGGCAGAAATTAAAAATTGAATTGTACCATTGTCAAACTTCATTTCTTTTAGACTGTGAAGCATCCCTCACAGGAATTCCTAGAGGGAATAGACACCTTAATTTTTATAACACAATTTTCAAAATGCTAGAAACTCTTTCATCCACATTTCCTCCATTTTTTTTTTCCTATGTCAAACTGGTCAGATTTTGGAAGTCTGAAGGATTAGTGACAGAAACTATAATGACTCTTTCTAGATGAGACAAAGAATAAACATATATCTGCATCCCTTTCTGTGTGCTAAGATGGAGATACGCGTATGGCTGCATGGTACACCAGCAATTGCAAATTGCTTAATCATATTTTTTTCTTCTTGTCTCTGCCTTCACCACCTTGCTTTTAATTTCCAGAAGTGGTATTACACTTAACAAATGAACAAGGGATGACAATTGCTGTTTCAGTCCAGACCCAATTTCACCAAATAATTTCACTCAAGAGCTGTAAGGACCCTTGAAACCTAAGGAATGCAGAACTGCTTTGCATTCAGCTCCCCTTTTTACTCATTCTCTTTCATCTAATTCTCACTGATGAAATAAATACATTTTGAAAAGAATTCAATAGTTATAAAACTAAATATATTTCCCCTTGCTTTAAATTATAGCAACAAAAGTAGTGTATAATCGTTTGTGTGTGTCTTTCAAGCTGTGTATAGTAATCATCATGTTACTTATAGTATCATATATGTACATCCTTCTTATATTCTAGCTCAAATATTTCCTGGAGAAATTAACTCATACTTCATGATTTCATTTCCCTTTCTGAATTATCGAGCAATTTTAACATAAGTTAAGATTCTCTCCTTGCACTACAGCCATTGTCCAGGAGAAAATGTAGTGTGACCATTACATGACTTAATTATTTTAAATATAAATTCTCCTTTAAAAACATAAACTAAGAACCTAAAGAGCTGCCACCAGTGGTTTTCAGTTGCATTGAATCTATGATTTTTAGTTTTGAAATTAGGACAAGAGAATTTTTTAAAAGGCAAGATGATCAGTAGGAACTCCAGGCAGCCCAAAAAGCCACTGGGCCTTTTACACCTGTAGATCATCGCTTGAGAGTCTCAACACCTACCTCTCTGATTGACCACATTACCTTATGCAATTAATCACACCAAAGGAAGAGGTCTTCCTTAGAATCCCAATTTTCCAGCGGCTAGGGTCATTACCCTCATTTTGGAGGAAAAAAAAAAATTGTTTTAAATTCTCCAACTGTGATTACTTTGTTTAGTTGTGACCATAACTTTTGTGGGGGAAACCTACACTTTCCTTAAGCTTTCTCTAGCCAGTATTAAATGACACTCTAGGGCAGGCTGGGCTACCCTTTCACTGCAAGGACCATCTACCAAGCAGGGAAAACCTCTTTCCCTTAGCCTGGCCCCTTCCATACCGCATAAATGGAATTTCGTCTTCTTTCTTCTGGAATCTCATGGAACATACTGCTACTGTGTTATCCACAAGTTCCCTCTCCAGAAGTACAGTTGGGCTCAATACAAACCACAAAAGTGAAAAAATCTCAGACGGCTGATGTGTTTGGCACCCAAAAAAGCAAGTTGGGGAAAGAAATTAGATCTATGTAACACGTGAGGGACAGAGAGGACTCCTACCGGAGGAAAAGGGATCAAGCGTTCACCTGTGGCATGAAAAGAAGTTAAAGCGAAACATTGGGGGGGAAAGTCATCCTACGATCACCATCACCCCTAAACGAAACTATTACCACTTTCTTTCAAAGATCTGCAGTTGCGGCTTGCCCAGGAAAGTGCTCTAAATTGAAGTGTACACCCATCCTGGGCCGGCTGGCACCCTCAAGGCCTCCCATTGACATCTGGAACCCTCTCCCAAAAGCTCTTCTGGTCTCAAAAGAAATGCCTGAGAAGTCAGCCTTCCCAGGGGCCCACTTCTGCTTGCCCCCAGCGCCCCCCTTCCAGTCCCGGCTCAGACGGAGTTGGGCTTCCAAACCCATCCCAATGGAATTCTCAGATCGCTGGCCTGATAATCTTTAAAGGCTCCTGCGGGCTGGGGCTCTGACTATTATCTTCCCTCCCACCCTTCTTCCCTTTTTGTCGGCTCTCCCCACTCCTTTTTCGTCTCGCCCCACCCCCCCTCCTTAATTTGAAGATCATTGACACGATAGGCTGTAATGAGTCCTTGAGAAACTGTTATGATCTACAGTGACAATCTCTGCACCTAATTCACAGATTATTGACAAGCACCGTGGGCTCAATGGTGTCAAGTTGTACTTGTGGTTTCAACACCCTCCAGCAACCCACGGAGCTGCTGGGTCCGGGATTAGGACCCACAGTCTGGCAGCGCTTATCTGCCCGTCTGAGTGATGGAGAGATGAGTATCAGTCCATACTCAACTCCTTCAAGCCCGGCTGGGCTCTCTCCCTGGCGCCTTTGTCTGTCTCAGGGCTGGAGCAACGAAACTAAGAGATCTCTGGAGTTTAAAAACAGAGTAAATGGGCAAATTCAATACAGGAGAGCTCATCCTTGAATCTTAATTTTTAATAGTGAGTCTTGTCCCCCACACCCAAAACCATCAAGCTCCAAAACACGTCAAGCTGGAATATAAGAAGGATGGACATATATGATACTGTGTGCATATGTCCTGTTTTCAGAGTTCACGTCGTGACAGGTGTGAGGGATGAGGGCACAGGCGCTGAGGAGTTGGCACGGGCTCAGTGGGCCTAAGCTAGGTGGGCCCATCCGCCTGGACCGTCCTCAGAACCCGGCAAGATTGGTTACTTACAAAGCAGGGCGCCCAGCCAACCCGCGCGGGCTCGGGCCTGGACGCTGGGACAGGAGACCAAAAATGCCCGCCCCGCCCCTAAAGGGCGCTTCACCGCCGCGGAGAAATGCGGCCCGTTGCCAGCCGCTGCGATTTTCCCTGCTACTAAGGAACCAGTCACTCGCTGCCCCCTCCTCAGCCTCCAAAGACTGAGGGGCCGCCTTCCTGCTGGCCGCCTTGGGGCGTGGAATTCGGGCAGGTGCGGGGGCCCCCTGGGAACACAGAAAGAACACTGCGTCGGGAGAGCTGGGTGGCATTCCCAGGCCTGGGCCGCCCACTTGTTTAGCTTTTTTTCCTCATCTAGGGGTTATGCTTTCACCATGGGCCCCAGAAAGTTGGGGGCTCGCTCCGGCACGCCCACCTGCCCGCAGCCAGGTGTGGCTTCTTACTCCCGCCTTCACCCAACGGCCTGCGGCTACCCCACAGGCCGGGACCCCTGGGTGCCGCACAGGGTGGACATCCCCGGGGCTCTGCTATTGCACGTCCGACTTCACTTCCCGAATAGCAGGCATGGACTCCCTTTCTGTCGTCGCCTCCAGCATTTTGCTGGCTTTGGCCTCCCGACCCCACGGGCGGCGGGAACTACTGCGCGCCTTCGGACCTCGGCCGCTAGCGCACCGTTTCTTACCTTACCCGGCTGGCGCGGGTTCACAAAACTAGCACCGACTAAATATTTCTGGAATGGGGCAAGCATCCTGGTAGAGCAAAAGGCGGGGGTGCTGTGGCTGGAATCCCGCTTGCCTGTCATTTGGATAGAATTCGGGGTAGAGATTTACCAAAAGGCTCCTTCTCCTGCCATTGCATCTGAACCTACCTACTAAACACCCTAAGCCGAGATCCAGTGCTGGAACCAGAGGGAGAAGTCAGTCATTTGTCATCGCTCTGAACAGCAATTCCCCTTGAAATATTATCTCGAACTTGCTAATTTTGGGAAGCGGGAGGAATAAACATAAAGGTAGCACAAACCTTCCACAGCCATAGTATTCCATATTTTTAAAAAGCCATTCCTTTATGAAAAATTAAGCCGACTTCCGTCAATAAACAAACTTTAAAAAAGGTGATCTCTAAACTTCTTAAGGTTAAAAGTTAAAATTAGTAACTATATCCCCGAAGATGTAAATATTAAAACATCTTGTTCATTTGGCACACGAATTATTTCTATTTGATTTTAAACAATTAAGCAAACCCACATTTCCCTACTGTTTTTAATTCAGAGGATGTGCCATTTTTACAGTTTCTCTTTCTGAAATAATTCACAGGCTACTTTTGCCCTCACTTGCTGACCAAAAAAAGAAGAAAAAAAAAAGTCAAAGCTCTTTATTATGTAGACAGGTAGTTTTTGGAAGTGTAAAAATACTCCACTTTCCCTAGGATAATTTGAATACCTGGTCAACGAAATGCTGAATTTCAAAGAAAACTTTCCTTACCATTGGCACACCTTCCCTAAAATCCTACGGCCACCGTAAAAGAAAAAAGGATACCAGGCACCTGTTTCTTAGCCAGTATGTGTTTCTTAGCCAGTATTTGGGAAGGAAAAAGTTTGACCAAGATTGGTTTGGGGGATGGGAAGCACTCAAAGAAGACGCTGGTCTTTTAATTACACTCTGGAAATAAATACATAAAAGCAAGTTATTTCGTTTACTCGGAGGCTCAGTTACAATATTTGCAGGACCTCCGAGGGCATTCAAGACGCTGTTGACAACGTCAGAACAGCAAGTAGCAGCATCTTCCGTTTAATTTTTTGAAATGTGGACAAAACGGAGAAAGTATCCTTTGCTTGATTCTCCACGGCTACAGAANTTTTTACCTGTTTCACCACCGCAGAACCTTTAAAAGGAGCTACACCACCAAACCGGGATGGCTGGGATGTGAGGACGGGGACTAGGATAGTCTTTATTTTTTATTAAATTAAAATTGCAGCATCGCCTCTTTAGTTTTTTATAGAGTTAAAATTATATTATCTTTCAGTGATATAAAAATTGGCTTCCGCACCCCATTTCTTTTTCGGAGGGCAATAAAGAGTTTTCTCTAACCCCAGAGCAAGATTCCAGCGATTTCCGGGACTGGCGCTGCGCAGCTCCCACTGTGTCCAACAGGGGGCGCTGGGCACGAACCTGCGCCGCCGCTCAGCGCCGCTTCACATCTGAGCCGGGTTCCAGCCCCGGAAGGCGAGAGCCGCTCGCGGGGTCGAGTACAGAGCTTTAGTCTTCGTGGATAAAAAGAGATTAAAGGCTAAATTCTTTTTTTGGTATATGTGTGTGTGCGTCTGTGTGTGTGTGTGTGTGTGCGCGTGTGTGCGCGCGCGCGTGGGGGGGGTTGGTTATCAATTTTAACCAACTACGAAAATGTAGAGCTTTTTATCCTTTGATGTTCTCATAAAGAAACTCCTATCGGATGAGAAATTATACTGTTTCTGAGCCAACACTGCAGCGATAGTGTATGGGAAATTATTTAATTAAAAATATATTTTTCCATCTGTTCACATGATCTTTTTAGAAGTACTTAAAAAGCTGACACTGATCCCTTTGGCCTGTTAACCCTGACCCAAGTTTCAAATGCCTTTAACTATATCGAAGGCCTTTCTATTAATTTGAAGGAGAAAAAAAAGGAGACCCAAATATTTAAATCACCCCTAAATATTACTCCTCTGCACTCCCCCGCCCCGCCCTTTCTTTAAACAGGGCCTTTTATGTGAGTGACACATTTCACACTTCCAAGTCTGCAAAGCCAGGTATAAATGACAAGGAGCGGCTCTAAATAATAATAATAATAAAATCTAATTTGGGACTACGTAACACCAAAGTACAGTATAAGAAAAAATCTAAATAAAATTGTAATCCACCCACCCCCCCACCCAACCTAAAAAAAAAAAAAAAAAAAAAAACAAAAAAAAAAAATAAAAAAAAAAAAAAAAAAAAAAAAAAAACCCCCCCCCCCCCCCCCCAAACAAAAAAAAAAAAAAAAAAAAACCCTTCACCTGTATTTAAATAGCGTGTCTTTAATTACAGCAGTTGGGGATGCATGAGGCTGAAATGAAATTAGCAGTCATTACCAGTCCTTTAACTCTGTGGTGCTTTTGATCAGCACTAAATTAGCTTTCCAGTCCTAACAAAGGCTCTACAGCAAGCAGTGGGCTGTAAATAAGACAGCGTGACCTGCCCTCAACACCTTTTCTCTTGTCAATCATAGCTGTATGATTCAGCCCAAGATTAACCTTTATCTACCAAATTTAAAAAAAAGAAAAAAGAAGGAAAGAAAGAAGAAAAAGAAAAAAGAAAAAGAAGGCGGGAAGGAAAGCCCTGAGCACCACATGTCGCAGTAACAGAGGTTCCCAAGAGCCCCCTTAAAATTGTATTATAATGAGCCCGTGTCAGAATCTGCAATTTCTAAATCACCCCTTCCTACTCCACCCCCTGCACCTCTCGAGTGCATCAGAAGAGTCAGAATACGGTTCAGGTAGGAAAGGAATCCCACCCCTCCCCCGCCCGCAGTGGCTAATTGGGCGTGGACCACCCTCCATAAGTCAATTTGCCATTAGCCTGTCCTCCTCTATTAGTCTAACAAGATTTCGGGGGGGGGTGTTTGAGGAGGAAACATCGGCGAGTTTAAGACGTATACACAAGCTCCTAGGCCGAAAACAATCCATTGACTCCACGCATCGTCTCTAGTTCCTAAGTCTGCGGAGGAAAAAAACAAGGGCAGTGACAAAAACCCAGCTGCGGCCCCGGCCCTGCGCGGCCGCAGGGAGGCACTGGCTCGAGCCGCCGTCAGAGGGCGCGCGCGAGCAAGCCCCGCCGCCGCGCGGCGCCCGCGAGCCCTCCCGGCTTCGCCATGCTCCAACTCCTGCTCCCAGGTAACGTTCCCCGCTCATCCCGCCCCCTCGCATTGCGACCCCCTCCGTGTCGACCTCAGAAAAAACGAGGTGTCGCCATGTCTCCTTCCTCTTGTTTTGCGACCTCCCCTACCCCTCATCACCACCAAAATAGTGAAGGCGCCGATGGCAGTGGCAACCCCTGAATGAGATGTACCTTTGGAATCAGATCACTCTTTCCATTCCAGTAACGTTGGTCTGGAGAGGTTCTTTGTGGGAGTGAAATGCTAGAGTTTAACACGTTTAAGATGGAAGCCTGCATTTTTCATTAGTGGCTTTCCTTCTGGGGGCTCACGGATCTAAGTCTTCATTTTCATAGAAAAAGAGGCACACCCTGGCAAGACCACTGATTGTGTTCAGTATCAACACCGTCCAGAATAGAATAAAATAATGTCATCTCATTGCTGCATTTGTTAAATCTAAATGAGCATTTAATTCCAAAAGTTAACGCTTTCAGACGTAAATCTGCCAGTGTTAAATGACTGTCACACAGGGTGTATGTCCAGATCTCTTAAAGGTCAAAAGCAAAAAAAAAAAAAAAACCACAGAATGAGTGGGGAAGAAAGTGAGGTGGGGGGAGGAGTGAGCTAGCAGTGGATGTCAAAGTTGGGTTGCAAGCTACTTACATGTCCATGCCAGATCAGGGTGTTGTCTTGCAGCAGTTTGATTGGCAGGTAAAAAAGCGAAAGAACCGTGAGGGCTCCCTGAGCCTCTTGTCAGCCCAAGCTTGATCACTTCTCACCGGACAGAACGAGTTGAAGGAGCTTGCAGTTCCCCTCTCGTCCTTCATCCAAAGCACCGTGAATCCATTTCGGCTTTTCTTCCCCCCAGTCTTTCCATCAGCCTCCTGGCTTCACCCGCATCGCCTTACACCAGCCTCCAAGACCTAGCCTAGCTTTGCCACTGCAATCCCCTGCAACAAGAAAAATCGTTTATGGCTTAAAACCCCAAATGGCTGATTTTTTAAAAGAGAGAGAGAGAGAGAGGGAGAGGGAGAGAGAGAAGAGAGAGAGGGTGAGGGGGAGAGAGAGGGGGAGCGAGAAGAATGCACCCAGAGAACAACAAAAAAGTCAGTTATCCTAACACTGCTCTGTCCCCCCACCGTACAGAAGAAGAATAAAAAAAAAAAAGCTTTATGTTTTTTCAGTGGGTTTTCAAAGATAATTTGATGCCATTGTTTCTGCTACAGATGGTTCTTTTAAATACAATAACACGGCTCTTTGTGCAGGCTACCCACAATAAAAATCGAAAGCGTTCCCCTGAATAACCATTTTGTTCTCTCTTGTATGGGGCCAACAAAAGATGCCGTGAGGTAATGGGTTCTGTTTATTGAAGGCATAGAATAGGGGTTTGATAAAGATTTTTTTAAAGCAGAAGACCTTGCAAGGTCGGGCTGATCTCTTCATATTTTTTTATTAAAATATTTGTCCAATAGATTATTCCTTGGTGCAGCTGCAGGTTCCCTCCTCAATTCTTAATCAGCCCAAACATCTGTCTCTTTGAGGAGGCTTTTAAAAATCTACAATTGTATCATTGGTGCAGTAACCTTATCAAACCCTGAGTTTTTAGGCTCAGTACAGGAAAAGGCAATGAAGTTTCAATTCTATTTGGTCCTGATGGGGTGAGGCGGAGGGTTGGGGGAGAGGAGATAAGCAACCCCAGATAGAGTGACTGAAAAAAAAAAAAAATTAGGCTTTCCTCTCCCCCACTGCCTGGTTGGCCGTGCACAACTGCATGAGCCAGACACACAGATCACTGAGGGCTTCTTTCATCCCGAGGTGTTTCTCCTCATCTCTGCAAGCCCCCGCCAGTATGCGCATGCTAGACGGGGCTAGGCATGTTTTCTGACCGAACTTGCCCTCTCCTCCAGTAAGGTCTCCAATCCTGGAAAACCTAGGATGGGAGCCCAGTGGGAGGAGTGGAACAGGCTAAAGGTTAGTCTCCAGCACCCAGAAGGTCCTACTCTTGGCTCTCTTTGATTCATCATTAGCTAGCTTTGACTCACTGACTGCAGCCACACAAGGGACTGGTGGCCACAGCCCTCCGGTTACAGCACCCTACCCCTCATTGCTCTTACAGCCACTGGCTTCCTCCTCTCAGCTCCACAGACAGCATCCACTTCCTCTCACCGGGGGAGCCCTGCCACCTAGACCCCCAGGTCTGTATCAACTCTGAGAGCCTGAGCACTCGGCAGTGAGGGCACTGCAGGGGACGGTGTTAGTGACTGACTAGGTTTGTCCACCTTTCTATAGGAATTGATGCCAGCGCTCTCTGGGCCTCCAGTGGCCCAGAGCGGCAGTAATCCACTTTCGTGACTCCTGCTCTGTGTGTTGTCACTTGTGGCAAGACAACAGTGTGGAAAAATGGCTTTAATCTGAAAAACACTTTTCACTGGATTCTCTACCTCTGTCCTCACCCAGTTCATTTCTCCCTTTCTTTTCATAAACCTTTTAAAAGATAAACACTCAAATGAATCCCTTGGCATAACTGCTCTCAACTTCTACTTTCCCTTTTGGAAACAATTATGTTATTGGTTTGGAATTGGTCTGGAGTCATCTAATAAGGAATTTTCATGGACTATCACTTCAACACCAAGTAAAGTCTTTCCTATGAAGCTTGAAAAACAAAGACATCAAAACAGAAAATGAAGTAATTTTTCACATGGTTGTTTCTCAAAAATTCATTGTGTATCTCAGGATAAAGAGTCCAATCTCAGAAAAGAATGAAATTCAAGACAATACTAAAAAAGTTATGCAGCTTCCAATACTCTCTGGATCAAGAAAAATGTGTCTGTAAAAGTGTGAGTGCATTGGGGGTAGAAGGGAAATGAAGAGAGCAAATCAAGAGTGACTTTCAACAGAACAGGCTGAGGAGTGTGAATTTGTTACTTATAGTGTTGTAGGAGAGGGTAGGGACATTATGCAAAATTCAATCAATACTAGAAACTTCTTCCAGCTAAAGGCGGAATGGGGGAGGGTAAATGTAAAATGTTTTAGGCAGTCTTTTCATAAAAAAGTAAGCCACTGGAATAGCTGAGCGATCTCTACCTGCTTCTTGTGTCATATGTATTTTTCGGATATCAAAACTTAAAAACGATGCACTAACTGAAAAAAAGCCATTTTCTTTTTTACAACAATGTTTGAGAAGAATCTGAACTGCTGTCTTCTTTCCACTGGGGGGTTTTGGGCGGAATCTAAGACTGTAAGATAGGAGTGCATCCGCGAGTAGCCCAAAAAGTCAAGGTGAGGAAACCTGGTCCGTCTTATTACTTGGATCTATTCAGTCCCAGCCATAAGAAAGTTAAAAATCCTTCAATTGACCTCGCTCTCCTGTGGGAGATCAGGGAGACATAATTTTTTAGGCAAGTCAGCAAAAGTTGTCTGAAAAACTGTAATGCAATGACATCTCGTCTGACATAGAGAAAGACTTAGCATTTAACTAAAAAATGCAGAATGTGAAGATGCAAGGTGCGGGGCCACACTGACCCACTGTCTGGACGGGTGAGGTGGTCAGGAACCAGGAGTCTACAGCTGGAAAACTGCCTTCAGAAAACAAACAGTAAACAAACAGAAACGCTTCCTGAATCCAGAGGGCAGACACCGAGGGGACCGGCCCGTGCCTCTCTGGCTGGAGCGAACACACATCGCGAGATGGCTTTCTCACGGGGCTGGGACATTTGTGGACATGTATTTCCAGGTGGTTCTGAATCGCAAACTCTCCTGTCCAAAAGCGCTCTGGAGCCAACGCTGCACCCCAGTTTTGCAGGCGCCTAGCGGGGGAGACGCGGCGGGTGGGGCTTTCCGCTCAGCCTCCGGCTGGGACGTGGTGAACCCGCCATTGCGAGAGACCCGGCCTGAGGCCGGAGGAGAGAAGGGGAAAAGGAGAGGCGGGCGGAGGAGGGCGGGCGGCGGGGACGCCAAAGCGGGGGGTCACAGGCGGGGACCTAGGCGGCCTGACCGCCGGGAGGCCCCGCCCGAGGCGCGGGGCGTTTCTGGGTCGCGGGCGCGGCCGCCGAGGAAACGCGGTACGCACGAGCGGGGTCCCGGGGACCCGAGGCCGGACGCACGCGCTCCGCAGAGGGCGGCGATCGCGCTGTGGTGTCCGCCGCCCTGGGCGGCTTCCCTCCCGCAGCGGCCCCGGCGCCCTCCCCGGCGCCTCGGCCCTCCGCACGCGGACAGAAACGGGACCCAGACGCCCCGAGCCCCCGGCCTCGGCCTCCCGGGGCCGCCTCCCGCGACGCGCGCGCTCCCGCCCCCTCCACGGGCGCCGACCGCGGGGACAGCGCGGCTGCGTGCCATGTCGGCGGGAGGTTCAGACACGCGGGGCTTCCGAGTGCGCCCGCAGATGACGAGCGTGTGAGCGAACACGAGGCGCTCGTTCACCTGGAAACAGAACGACGCGACACCCCACTAGGCCGCACTTCGGGGTGTCCGGGGGCCGCGGCGGGCGACGCCCACGCCGAACGCGAGCTGCGGCTTCAAGGCACACGCCAGCCGCGAACCTCGGCCCGGGGACGCGCGCGAGGGGGCTGGAAGCGGCTTCCAGTGGGCGCGCGCCGCCCGCGGCCTCCCCGGGGGCCGTGGAGACCCGAGGACCAGCGGGGCGGACGGCGAGCGCGTCCTGGCGGCCCGGGCCCGGCTTCCGGGCGCTCCGGGCTCGGAGGGGCGGGGCGGCCGGGTGGCGCCTGGCGGGTGGGGCGGCGGGGGCGCGGCCGGCGGGCGGAAGGGGCTGCCCGGCGCCCCCCGGAACTGCGCCCCCACGCGGCCGCCTGCCCCGGCCCTGCGCGTCCGGCCCCCAGGCCCCGCGCGGCCCTCCCCGCGCCCCTTCCCCGCGCGCCTCCGCGGGCTCGTGGGCTGCTCCGAGGCGCGGGCGGGCGCTCCCGGGCTCGAGGCCCCAGTGCGGAAGGGAATCGGGAACCGTCAGTCCCGCCGGGCGCGCAGGGCGATCCCCGGTTCGCTCCCCGCGCCCCGTGGGCGGATCGGCGAGCCCGGGAGACCTCTCCGGAGCGCTGGAGACGCGGGGGCTCGGGGGGAGGCCCGGGTGGGGAGGGCGCGGGCGGTCCGGCCGCCTGTCCGCCGAGGGCCTGCGCCCACCCGCTCGCCCCTCGAACCCCGAGGCTCCCCCTGCGTCCCGCTCTGGGACTGGAGGAGGTGTCGCTCAGCGCACACCTAGAGGGAGACGCAGGGCCTGGAGAGCCTTCCAGTGCGCCTCATTCTTTTGTTATATACAAAATGAAGCGATACGCAGAAGCGCGCTTTGTCTCCGTGGGTTAAAGTGTTAATTTTAAAATGCTGAACACTTAAAATAGGCCACAGATTTTGTGACCCTTTTTTTCCGTTTCTTAATTTAACGATATATCCAGCGTTTGAACACACGGAAACATCTCTGGTCTCTCACCTGTCTCGTGTTTCTCTGGCATATCCTTACCAGGACCATGCTTTGAAAAGAGCTTCTTGCATCAATCCGAGTTAAATTAACTCGGTTTTTTTTTTTGGGTAAAATATTAATGTCGTCTGTTGGACTTCAAGAACCGTGGAAACTAAGGCCATTTTCCAAATGCACACCTTCTGCATATTGTCATTACCAGTACGTGGTTGGATCTGCTGGGTTTATAGTCTCTAAACCAAAATTCACATGCGGCAACCCCATGAACGCAACTGTAGACTCAGTGCCATATCTGTACATAAAAGTTGGAAGAGACATCTCAAAGTGTAATGGTCATTCTTTTATTCTTCTAATTCATATGCCCAACAATAGGCAGCCGGTTTGGGTGGCTTACCGATACGTCCTTAAAGAAAATAAGTATTGTGGTGGATTTGGAGAGAAAAGGAGAATGCATTTTGGGTTTTGGCGGTGGCAAGGAATTAATGATCCAAGAAACTGATTCCAGGAATTTTGGTTCATACCTTCCCTTCCAGCTCCTCCTCCTAACACTCGCCCTTCACCCTTGAAGAAAGGGCAGCATTTCTATTTGCTTGCAAGTGAAAGAGGAAAGGAACTGATCTTTAATGAGTACCTATTATGTACTAGATACTTTCTCTTATTTACTTCTCATAATAATACTATAAAATTGGAATTATTATACTTCCCCTCACCCCAACAACCCTTCATTACAGACTAAAGGAAGATCCAGCTAGGTTAAATATCTGTGGTTTCACAGCTGGGAAATAGTAGATCTGGGTCTCGAATCTGCCTCTGTAACTTTAAAACCCAGTCTGGTCGTTAGAATCTGGTAGACTGAGTCCCCACAGACTCAAGCAAGCATCATTGGTTGCTGACTCTTCTGGGAATGAGAGAAAAAATTATTATGAACGAGTTTGTTGTGGGCTTGTCTTTTTCTTCTCTCCTTTCTCTGGAAGGAAGCCTCTTAATTCTGGCCCCCCTTAGGATCTTTTGGCTGCCGAGAGATTGACTAAAAGCAGTAACGTAAAAGTCTGTGTTTTTTTCCATACCAAAGTTGCGCCTGGAGTTTAAACTGAGTTTTCAGAATATAGGTCTCAACTGGCATTAGTTCTAAGGCTGCCCATAGGCAGGCTTCATCCAGGCAATGACTTCATGAGGACAGACTCACATAGGTCAAACTGAGTATCACTCTGAAAACCCTAGCCTCAGAAACCCAAAGGATGGGAGGGAAAAATAGTGGTAGCAGAACACATGACTGCTAATTAACCTTATTAACATCTGCAAACCAGTGAACATTTATACTTTTATTTTTTCAGGAAGGCAATTACAATTTTTTGTCATTTATTAACTACCTTCCCCCACCCTTGATAGTCACCTGTATCAAAACTGCCCTTTAAAAGGTCAGGAGAAATTATTTTAAAACATTCAAATATAAAAAAGTATTGTTATTTTAATGGGCACTGTGAATAGTTTAATTTGTATCTTGTATTAAATTAAACATATGGTGAACAGGGTATAATAGATTTTCTATAATTTTGCTGCCAGTGTGGCAACAGCAGCCAGTTACTCTCACCAGCAAACTTGTCAGTGGTTTGTTTACTAGCTTATTTGAATTAAAATAAAGCTTCGCTTCTGCTGACTGCACATCATTATCTATGAGACCATAATCCTGCTAGCAAATCCTATATCTTCCAGAACTGGCTCTTTTGTTTGGGATTACTGAGAGCTTAGCCAATAACAAAGAGGAATAAGGCATCCCTCTCATCCTCATAATTAAGTGCGGGGACTAATTTAGAAACAAACCCAGAAAGATGTACTATTTGGAGTTATATTTCTATACAGAATAGGGGAGAAACAGGATAGGCCAAACACCTGATTGTTAACAGAATGTTTAAACTATTAAGCAAGTGTACTACAGGAATCCAGCTTGTTAAAATTAAGAGCAACAGCAAATAAGGCATTGATGGCCTCTGCACGGGGCAGTAATTCTGTATGAGGGATCTGAAGGTATGTTTCGGAAGAGGAAGTATCAGGGTGTCAAGCTGGAGAAGATGTGCTGTGTGCTTTCTCAATGCCATTTATTTTCTTCTTTCATTGTTTTAACAAGCTGCACCATTAAGAGTTATTGTTATGAGCAGAGCTGTTAAAATGCCGAATAAAAATAACAAAATACTTTTTTATTCACTGGAACAAATGTAACTGGAAAATTTTCATTGGAAATGGTTTAACATTTTACTTCCAAGGTGCATGAAATTTATCAGAAAGAAAAGAATAGGTGATTTCCTGGCCCTTTCCGTGGCTCAAAACAAACCTCCATGTATCCTTATAGCCCAATTCTATCTGTGTTTGAGGAGATAATTTTACAAATAGGATGTATATAAAAACAGATTTTACTATCTACCATCCATATATAAACTGATGTCTGTTAGTTAAAGAAGAGAGAAAACACAAGGGTTGATTTATCAATGCCTTCAGCATTAATTGTCACAGATGGGAATTCTGAGAACCTCTGTGAAACCAAACCAGACTCTGGCGAATTATAAAGCAGATCCTTAGACTTTAAAAACATTTAGGCAAAGTGACAGTTCAGAACATCTGTTAGCCTTCTGTCTGAGTATAAACTAGATGTCATGGAGTGCACAGCTGTAGGCATTTTAGGCTTTTTTTTTGCCAACATCTGTCACAGCAGTACAATAATATAGGTAATTATCAACACCTTATATAAACTGTTTGCTATTTTAATTTTTAGAAAGAGTAAAATTAGTGTTACAGTCCTTGGCAAAAATAATTGAGATGAATATAATCATCTTTATCTAAAGATGAATAAATGATCTGATCAGTCTTTGAAAAGCACACATTTTAAATATTTTCTGCAGCCAATATGGGTATTACATCATTTTTAAAAGCAAAAATTGTAAGTGATCTTGTTTTTGAAAAATAAAAGAAAAATAAAGACAAAGTAATTTAAAGGAAAAGGAAGAAAGGCGCCAATGATTTGCTATCCAGAGCAACCAAAGGTGAAATGATTTGTGGTAAAAAGATAGCACTTGTTAATACCACATATTGTGGCATTGATTTCATCTTCATAAACGTTAAAAACTCATTTTATAATGTCATTATAGCATAATCTAGAGTGGTGAGTTATTTTAAAAATTGCCTTCCTCCTTTATCTTCTCCTAGCCCTAGAATTTTTGTGGATAAATGGCAAATAAACCTGTAATTCATATTCTGCCACCTTAGTTAATTTGAAAAGGGTTAGCTCCCCATATAAGTCTAAGGACACTTTATTCCATTAATACCAGCTATGAATCATCTATAGTGTCTATCCTGAGGTACTGGGCGTTACTGTCTCATACCTGACTCTCTTGACCTATACCATAGTTGCTTTCCAGTCTAAAGAACTCAGAGCAGCAAGACTATATTCCAAAGCACTTGTTCTGGGGAAGATGCCAGTCAATAATGTCTTATTGAAAGACCAGGTCCAGCTAGAGGAAATAAAGGAATTGAGCTGCAGTTGGATTTCATCATCTAAACATGCAATGTAATCTTAACCAATTCATTACACACCCCTTTTGTTTCCACTACAAAAGGGATGTTACCTTTGTCAGAGGTTGTAATTCCAGTATGTTCGAGCAAAGACAAGGGAGAAATTGAAAAAGTGCTATCAATTCTACCCACAGCCAGGAAGAGCCATAGGGTCAGAAGGCCATTGTCACTGCCCCATGTACAGTTCAGACTAAACTACAGATAGCTAAAGTTTCCACTGCACTAGAAAGGTATAATAATGGAGAGTCACAGGAAATACTGAGTAAGAATAGGAGTAGCAAATTATTTTTTAACACATTTGGTTTAATATATATAAAGTTGAGCCAAATGGTTGTCTCTATTTGGCAATAGTTGTGGATTCTTAAAAGTATGCTTTCTTAGAATAATCTTGTGGAGGAGGCAAATTCTATTAACAGGAGGTCACTATGGCAAAAACAATGAGTCAAAAATTTCAGCATTCATAATCTAAAGGTCTAGGAAAGATTAAAGGGGAAAGAGAAGGAGGAAGTAAATATAGCTATAAAGGGCAGACAGCTTGGCCCAAAAGGAAGGATTAGGAATGAAGGAGGTGACTAAAAAGAAAGAAAGAAGGGAAAGAAAATGTGCTAGATGAGGAGGGGCAAAAGAGGATATTAATTATCAAATGGAGTGTTGGAGACCAATTTAAAATGCAGGGCCTGTGAGTGTTCGTACTTCCTAAAGAGCGTTCCCGTCTACGAAATGTGTTTTAGAGAAACATTCTAAAATAATACATTAGTGATATGGTTTTGAAGCCTGTTAAAGTGGGTTCACTTGATACTCCTCAATGTTATATTTCTTTACCAGTGAGGAAAACTCAATGTACTTTCAGGTCTAGAAAAGGGGAAAGAAGAGAAAGTAAACCATTTTCCAAACAACTTGGAAAATATCTTGTTTTGATAATGAATTTGACTCCTTAAGGACGTTACTTGTTTTCATCTGGTTTTAAATATTTGGAATGAAGTAATGAAATGAGGATATCTGCAAATATTAGATATTTGAGTGAACTTCAAAAATCATTAGACTAATCATTCTTTACTAAAGTTAAGCTTGGAAGGAAATGCATATTACTTCAGAGTTTACATTGTGAAAATGAAGGCGCATGCTCGGCACTCTTGGACAAGAATAGTACTTTGTTATGGTCCACGTTACATTTTGAAAATTACTTGCTGGAAGTCAGAGCTAGCAGATCCACCCTCTGACACACGGTTTCCGTCAGCGTTGCTCTCATCTTCGCCCCTCTTTTGTGCTGTCGCCTCCCCCGGCCTGTGCCCACTGCCCTCATCTTCCTTCATTAAGTGTCTTAATCCAGGCTCATCTTCCCAGGTAGGATCCTAGGCTTGCCCCACCCTTCAGCTCTTCAAGATCAGAAACAAATGGCTAATAGATGGAGTCACCGAAACGTACTGATGACTGGTGACAATGTGCTTTTTCTTCAGTGTGACAAGCCTTATGCCATAAGCTCTTTGAAGGAGGGGGGTTGCGGATCTTGGCCATTTTTGTGTCCTCTGTGTCACTCAGCAGAGTGCCTTCTCCATAGCAAGTACTCATTAACCTGTGAGTGTTTGTTGAGTTTTGTGTTTTTCTCCCTAAATCTAGTCATAAATCACTGAGAGTATTTTTATTTATTTTAAAATTTTGGTGACTTACATTTTAGGTTCCACTAGCTGGAGATACGGTGGTCAGGTAGAATTAGAGTCTTTCAAAGTGATATTAATTTTTTCCCTATTGATGTTTATTATAAGCATGGTAAAGGGAAATTTTAAAATGAAGATGTAATCTGTAATATTACCTCCTTAATGCCATAAATAATTTAACATTTCTATATTCCCTCTTGATCTTTGGCCCACAAATACTTAAAAATTATATTTGCAGAATACATTTATTTTTACATTTACTGTGTTTGAAATTGAATTTGTGGGTAAAGGAGAGAGCATGACTCTAAATATTAAAATTTCTAATGGTGGAATTTTAGGTCCCCACAAAAGGTCTGGGAAAGACATTTTTGGACTGGGGGCACCTTTTCAGAATTTTCTGTCAAACTAATACAAGGCCAGTGTCTGAAAATAGCTAATCTTTTATGATTTAAATCATAGGATCTTCGGTTGTAGAAGGGGAAATTGGAAGCATGGAATTTTGGGGACTTAAAGTAGTCCTGAGAGAAACAGAAACTCCAAACTAGGATTTAAGCGTTGCGATTAGCTCCCATTTTAACCGTTGCTAACTGGAGGTATTTATCTGTCCTTCCTGGACTCCATTTAGGAAACAAAACCCCAGATCGCCGAGTTTTTCTGTCCTTATTACAAATATGTTCCTCATAATCGAGTTTTGTCAAAAGGGTTTGGATGCCTAGGCCATATTCACCAGCATGGAAAAAAAATAATTTTCAATCGGCCAGTTCTACCATCACCCTTGCAGGCAGCCCAAAGTCCTTCACAGAAGAAACACTGGAATGTTTTGTTAATCAAGGGATCATATTGGACATTTTCAAGCGTTATGGAATTAGTATTTTTACCACTATCGAGCCGAAAAGATTTGGAAGAACTGCCACAATGCAGAGTTTAGCCTTGAATGTCCATTACCATCAAATAGGATGATTAGAAGAATATGAAAAAAAGTAGTTTATTAGACATATGCACTTGAATGCAGCCCATGTCTCTCCTTTCCCATACTCTGTTATGACCTTAATATTCGCTGTGCTACTTATATATTCGATAAGTAGTGATTCCCTGTCACACACACACACACAGAGACACACACACACACACACAGACACACACACACACACACACCCCTCTACATACTCCTGGACACCCAGTTCAGGAGGCCGATTTGTTATGCCGTGCAGTTTAATCCGCCATTTTTTCTTTAAGTAGGATGGCATTTAGAGCATTTTTCTTTCCTAATGTGAAACCAAAATCCTACAAGGTTGCCACCAATATGTAATATTGTCAGTCTAAACGTAGAAGGAGATTGCTTCCTTTTGAAGAGCTAGAGTTCATAGGATCACAGAACAAGATCTTCTGGAATTCTCTGTCTTACAATTCAGCTTATCCCAAAGAGGCCAGGAAATCAGGCCACAGGCCAGGCAGAGAAAACTGCTACACAGAAAATGCAGAGCTGATTCCCATCTTGCACCTGCAGAATCTGCTGTCAGCTGTTCAATTCTAAGTTCTGTGGCTTTTCCCGATTCCTGCCTGTTGGCTGTCTAATTTATTAACTCCTTAATATCTGCAGCAAAGATGGCACAGGCAAATATTTATGGGACCAAGAAAAACACTAAAATGAAAGGGTGATTGAGCAGGCTGACTGAATTTCGTGTTTACTGCAAAGTCTAAGTGGTCGTTGCTGAGAATTGTTTCAACAGCTGCACATGGTCCAGAGCTGGCGTCTCAAAATCCAGCCTTGACTTTCTAGCCCAGGTCATTCATTCCACCTTCACCAGCGCGCTAGCCATTCAGTACTTCATCCTCATTTTATGTTGCAGGCAAAAAGCCAACAAAAATATGGTCACCTATAAAAGGCTTTGAAACAGCGAGCACCTCCCTCCTTTCCCAATTATTCCTGCCTTTGCACATTCCTAGTTAACAGGTTTTTAACGCAGTTTCCCCAACTCTTTTGCTGCCACACACGGTCTTGCCTGGCGTCTATGCAGCAAAAGGCTGTTCAAGAGGCTTTTAAATCCATTGTACTTCTTTGTGCCTTTCAACTGTTAACTCTTCAGGTAGGGGCTAGGTTTCTTGTTTCACATATTTTGCATGTTCCAAGCCATTTACAACAACTACTGCCAGAGTGAGGACAAAAATGAAAATAATAAATACAGTCACTTTACATGAAGTTTAGGGGCCATGTTTGTAGTTTTCTGTTTGCGAAGGAATCTCACAGATATCCAGCAAGAGGAACACTTTCAGGGAGTCCACAATTTTGGGCTTACATGTAAAGGTTAATATAAGGTTTCTTTTCTTTCTTTCTTTGTTTTGAGACAGAGTCTCGCTGTGTTGCCAGGCGCCAGGCTGGACTGCAGTGGCGCGATTTCGGCTCACTGCAACCTCCGCCTCCCAGGTTCAAGCAGTTCTCCTGCCTCAGCCTCCCGAGTAGCTGGGACTTTTTTTTTGAGATGGTGTCTCTTTCTGTCACCAGGCTGGAGTGCAGTGGCACGATCTTGGCTCACTGCAACCTCCATCTCCCGGGTTCAAGCAATTCTCTTGCCTCAGCTTCCCAAGTAGCTAAGATTACAGGCATGTGCCACCATGCTCAGCTAATTTTGTATTTTTAGTAGAGATGGGGTTTCACCATGTTGATCGGGCTGGTCTCTTACTTCCGACCTCAGGTGATTCACTCACCTCGGCCTCCCAAAGTGGTGGGATTACAGGTGTGGGCCACCAAGCCCGGCCCAGTTTCTTTTCTTTTTAGGAGAATTAAAGTTCCCTGGTAAGTCTTGGGGCTTTAATTTGTTGAAACACTGATACACTATTAGGCTATTTGGAAATCCTCCTTTTTTGATCTTACCAAGAGAAAGAAACAAGAAAAGGTTGTAAATAATGGGCACTAGAAAACTTGAATACTGAGAGCTGGCAAAGAGCTAAAGGTGTATATTTACGTTTTTCTTTTAACAAGTATTTATTGTCTGCTGTGTGCCAGGAATTGTGCTTAGGCATGGGATGTAAAATCAATAAGAAAGGCCAGACTCGATGGCTTACGCCTCTAATCCCAGCACTTTGGGAGGGCAAGATGGGCAGATCACAAGGTCAGGAGTTCGAGACCAGTCTGGTGAAACCCCGTCTCCACTAAAAATACAAAAATTAGCCAGGTGTGGTGGCGTGCACCTGTAATCCCAGCTACTCAGGAGGCTGAGGCAGGAGAATTGCTTGAACCCAGGAGGTGGAGGTTGTAGTGAGCCAAGATTGTGCCATTGCACTCCAGCCTGGGTGACAGAGCAAGACTCCATCTAAAAAACAAGATCAATAAGAAATATCTTCTGTGCTAGATGAAGCTCACAGTCAAGTGAGAAGAAAGCAGAGTCAATAAGCTATTAATTAAATATGTATTTTGAGAAATAAGGCTTTGTGGCTTTGCTTAAAATTAAAATGGTTTGCTTAGCTCAGAGATAAGAAATCTAAGGTAGGTAAATACGCTGCTAAAATTTGGAGTAAACAGGCAGTTTCACTCCTGGCCACTGAAAATAATAGTGACTTTCATTCTCTTTTAAAATACTGTAATTACAATTGGGTATTTTTTTTTTCAGGCCCTGCAACGCTGTATGCTTTATCTTCCACACTGAGACAAGTGATCTCATCATGTTGCCAAAATGAATTGAAGTTTTCCAAGCAATGAGGCCATTGTAAGTTATTCAAATACTTAAGTCTTGTAATATGTTCTTTCTTCCTGGCTTTATCCAGTAGGTGATATTTTACCATAAGTTACAGAAAGCCAGATTAGCAAAGCCATTCAAAGACGAAACTGTCACAAATTTTCTTCTCCTCTGTGTTACTGCCATGCCTGGCACAAACTTCACATTTGAATTATTTTCCTATTGTTTGTAGTTCTTTCTCCTTTTTAAAGAAGGGATCACACATTTGTCTTATGATATCCCTCGTGCCGAACACAGTGCTTGGCGCATAGTATAGGGTTATGAATCACTGAATGAATGAACGTGTTTAAGCTTTAATTCAGATGGAAGTAGCAAGCAGATCGACTCAGCCACCTGGACCACTCTATCTTCAGCAACACACCTTTTCTCTTTTATTTTATACATAATAGTTCATAGATTAGCTTCTAAGACAAGCTGGTTATTCAATATATTCAACTTCTGATAGCCAGAAGTACCATACTTATTTTTTATTTTCACTGATTATTTATAAAAATACAATTAAGATAGTTACGTTAAGATAGATTGGGATGGTGTATTTAGGGAGGAAGTAACCACAGAAGTACTTGAATAAAAGGCCCAGTAGACTGAGAATTTTCATTGTACTCTTACTTCCTCTTAAAATTTGGCTTATGCCAAAGTCATACTTACTTTTGATTAGAAATTATACAATTATGGGTCGTGTTGTGATCAATCTCACACCCTCTGTTGAAAGGAATATTCTGTACATAGTTTACAGAATCTACAACCTTTACAAGGTCTAAAAATAAACAGCTGCTACAGAATATAGCTATGCATACATCTAAGAAGAAACAAAAGCCCTAAGAAACCAAGGAAGTGGCTTCCAAATCTTTATTTAAAAAATTAGTTATTTCTGATGATTTCTCATTTATTAATTTATTCAATGAATATTTAAAAATCACTGATTATGTGAAAGGGGCTTATAAAGGTGCTGTGAGGAAAAAAAAGTGAGTAAGAAATAGTCCCTGCCCTCAGAGAACTTTGAACCTGATATATAAGATGACAGTCCAAAAATAATATGTTATATGCCAGGCGTGGTGGCTCATACCTGTGATCCCAGCACTGTGGGAGGCCGAGGCAGGCAGATCACCTGAGGTTGGCAGTTCAAGGCCAGCATGACCAATATGCAGAAACCCCATCTCTACTAAAAAATACAAAATTAGCCAGGTGTGGTGGTGCATGCCTATAGTACCAGCTACTTGGGAGGCTGAGGCAGGAGAATCTCTTGAACCCAGGAGGCGGAGGTTGCAGTGAGTCAAGATCATGCCATCGCACTCCAGCCTGGGCAACAAGAGTGAAACTCTGTCTCAAAAGAAAAGCATATATATATATATATATATATATATATGCAGAATATAATTAAAGTCTTATGAAAAGCTCATTAGGGAGGTAAGATTTGAGTTGAACTTTGAAGAATGTAAATCCACGAAGATGTGTGGAAGTTTTGATAAGCAGAGAAAACAGTATGTGTTAGTTAAGGTTAGTTAAGTCTTCATGACTGGAACCTGGGATACATACTGGGATGGGGGCTTGTATAGGTTAAGATCACATGGTAGAGACATTCAGATACAGACTATGAAGTCTAGAGTTACATTCAGGGAACACTGGGCGGTTATTTTTTAAATCAGAGAATAGAAATATTGTATTTGCGGGAAGACCAGGCTGTCAATCTGTTAGATGACGAGGTGCAAGCTGGGGAGAAACCAGCCCTGGGAAGCTGAGTTGGGAGGGTGTTGTGAAGTTCTGGGAGGGGAATATCATATTGGATTTTGCCTGTGACAAATGAAAGGAGAAGATGATTCTGGATGCATACCGTAGCTATAGGACTGTCCTAAACAGGATGGGTGAAAAGCAACAAACGGGAGTTAAGTATGGCACCAACATTTGGGGCCGAGAAGAGATTGGTGGTGTTGGGAATTGAAAGGGGAAAGTCAGGTGGAAGAACTACTTTAGTGGGAAAGATATGAATTCGGTTTTGATCCCCTTGTATTTGAATTGCTTAGGATGTTCAACTTGGGGACAGCCTTCAGAGAGTAATGACAATGGATGAATTTGGGAGACAGGTCAGGACTGGAGATGGAGAGTTTGGAATCTTTGGCATAGTAATGATAATTGAAGCTATGCAAGGAAATAAGACCTGGAAGAGAGAGAGAGAGTGAGAGAGAGCGGGTGACAGCGGTGAGAGAAGAGAAAAATGGACAGAACCCAGATGCCTGCATTTAAGAAGGTAAGCCCATGAGGGGAGACGGTGAGTCATCAAAAAGATCGAAGGAATACTAGAATTGTGAATGGTTATAGGGATCAGGAAAGGAGTTTACAAAATGAGGCCTGGTCAGTAGCAACCAGAAATTTTCACTTTTTAAACAAAATTCTCAGCCAGGCGCAGTGGCTCATGCCTGTAATCTCAGCACTTTGGGAGGCCGAGGCGGGTGGATCACTTGAGGTTGGGAGTTTGAGACCAGCCTGATCAACATGGAGAAACCCCATCTCTACTAAAAATACAGAATTAGCTGGGCATGGTGGCGTATGCCTGTAATCCCAGCTACTCGGGAAGCTGAGGCAGGAGAATCACTTGAACCTGGGAGGCGGAGGTTGTGGTGAGCTGAGATCGCACCATGACACTCCAGCCTGGGTAACAAGCGTGAAATTCCATCTCAAAAATAAAATAAATAAGTTCTCGTGTTAAAAACATTGTCTATGTTTCTTCCATATGTCTTTGGTGTTATATGTCTCACAAATAATGTTCTGTGTTTAGAGGCATGCACGCGCAAAACTATTAGTAATCATCAGTCTGGAGGAGTGTGTGTGGTGAGGAGGTGGTGGTGTCAGATTTTCTATTAGGTATGTTGGTCAAGGTCCCAGGAGGAAACAGATGGCATATACAAATTGAGATAATTCTACTTTTACTAAACCTAAGAAGAGCTTTGTAAAGAAACTTTACAAACATGTAGACAAAGTGGAGGGAAACCACAAAAGATAACACAGCATCCCAGTGCCAGGAATAGCAGAAGTTAACATCCTTAGGTGATGAGCAGAGGGGCCGGGTGCGGTGGCTCATGCCTGTAATGCCGGCGCTTTGGGAGGCTGATGCAGGCGGATCATGAAGTCAGGAGTTCGAGCCCAGCCTGGCCAACATGGTGAAACCCCTCCTCTACTAAAAAATACAGGAAATTAGCTGGGCATGGTGGTGTGCGCCTGTAGTCCCAGCTACTCGGGAGGCTGAGGCAGGAGAACTGCTTGAACCTGGGAGGCAGAGGTTGCAGTGAGCCGAGATTGTGCCACTGCACTCCAGCCTGGCACCTGGTGACAGAGTAAGACCCTGTCTAAAAAAAAAGAAAAAAAGTCCCTAGCTTACAAGACCTCAAAATCACAGGCAACCAAAGCAAAAATGGACAAATGAGATTATATCAAGCTGAAAAATCTTCTACACAGTAAAGAAAACAATCAACAAAGTATCAAGACACCCTAAGGAATGGAAGAATATATTTATCTGACAAGGGATTAATAAGCAGAATATATAAGAAACTCAACTCAATAGTAAAAACCAATCGATCCAATTTAAAAATGGGTAAAAAGATCTGAATAGATATTTCTCCAAAGAAGACATAGGGCATATGAAAGAAGGCGAATGGGCATATGAAAAAATGCTCAACAAACCTAACGATCAGGGAAATGCAAATCTAGACCGCAACAAGCTATTATCTCACCCCAGTTAAAATGACTATCAGCAAAAAGAAAATTTAAAATGTTGTTGACTATGCAGAGAAAGGAGAACCCTCATACACAGTTGGTGGAAATGTAAATTAGTATAGACACTGTGGAAAACAGTATGGAGGTTCCCCAAAAAAACGAAAAAATAATGCGGCCAACAAACGTGAAAAAAATGCTCATCATCACTGGCCATTAGAGAAATGCAAATCAAACCACACTGAGATACGATCTCATGCCAGTTAGAATGGTGATCATTAAAAAATCTGGAGACAACAGATGCTGGAGAGAATGTGGAGAAATAGGAATGGTTTTACACTGTTGGTGGGAATATAAATTAGTGCAACCATTGTGGAAGACAGTGTGACGATTCCTCAAGGGTCTAGAAATAGAAATACCATTTGACCAAGCAATTCCATTATTGGGTATATATCAAAGGATTATCAATCATTCTATTATAAAGACACATGCACACGTATGTTCATTGTGGCACTGTTTACAATAGCAAAGACTTGGAACCAACCCAAATGCCCATCAATGATAGACTGAATAAAGAAAATGTGGCACGTATACACCATGGAATACTATGCAGCCATAAGAAAGGATGAGTTCAAGTTCTTTGCAGGGACATGGATGAATCTGGAAACCATCATTCTCAGCAAACTGACACAAGAACAGAAAACCAAACACCTTATGTTCTCACTCATAAGTGGGTGTTGAACAATGAGAACACATGGACACAGGGAAGGGAACATCACACACTGGGGTCTTTTGTGGGGTGGGGAACTAGGGGAGGGATAGCAGTGGGTGGGGAGATTGGGGAGGGATAACATTGGGAGAAGTACCTAATGTAAGTGATGGGGGGTGGAGGCAGCAAACCACCATGGCACATGTATACCTATGTAACAATCCTGCACAATCTGCACATGTGCCCCAGAACTTAAAGTATAATAATAGAAAAAAACCCTGAAAACTAAAACCTACCACACAATCTAGCAATCCCACTGCTGAATATATATTCAAAAGAAATAACTGAACATATCAAAAAGGTGTCTGCACTCCCATGTTTATTACAGCTCTATTCACATAGCAAAGATATGGAATCCACCTGCATGCCCATGAATAGATGAATGGATAAAGAAAATGTGGCATATATATACAATGGAATATTATTTAGCAAAAAAAAAAATGATGAAATCCTGTCATTTGTAGCAAGTACTATGGAGCTGGAGGACATCATGTTAAGTAAAATATGCCTGGCATAGAAAGACAAATATTGCATGCTCTTACTCACATGTGGGAGCTAACATAATTGATCTTGTGGAGGTAGTGAATAGAATGGTGGTTATCAGAGGTTGGGAAAGTAGTGGAGGGGAGGAGGTTAAACAGGTGTTGGTTCACAGATACAAAAATACAGTTAGAAGGAATAAGGTCTCATGTTTGATAGCACAGTAGGGCAATTATAGTTAACTAATTTGTTGTATATTTCAGAATATTTGAAGAGAAGATTTGGCATGTTTCCAACACAAAGATGTAATAAATATTTGAGGCGATTAATATTCCAGTTACCCCATTTTTATCATACACACTGTATGCTTGTATCGAAATTTCACGTGTACCCCATAAATATGTACAACTACTATACAGCCATAAAAAATTTAAAATAAAAGCAATAAAATACATATAAATAATTGTGTGTTACTTCTCTGATTTTAATTATTTTATTTCATTTTATTTATTTTTGAGATGGGGTTTTGCTGTGTTGCCCAGGCTGGAGTACAGTGGCGCAATCTTGGCTCACTGCAATATTTGCCTCCTGGGTACAAGTGATTCTCCTGCCTCAGTCTCCTGAGTAGCTGGCATTACAGGCGTGGTAGCGGTACCACGCCTGGCTAATTTTTGTATTTTTAGTAGAGACAGGGTTTCACCATGGTTTCCCCATGTTGGCCAGGCAGGTCTTGAACTTCAGCTCCTGACTTCAGGTGACCTGGCTGCCTCAGCCACCAAAGTGCTGGGATTACAGGCATGAGCCACCATGACAGGTCTCTTTTCCAGTTTTTAAAAGGGCTGTGTGTACATATGTATGTATGTGTATGTAACTTTCTGCATGGTTTATGCATCACATGATCTAAATTTTGAAAGGTACATCAGTGTATAAAATAACCGCCTCACCGAAAAGCCCCGAGTTTACCGAGTTTTCCAGTGGGGTTTTACAAAACTTCAAGAGCTTGATAATATGTATCTTATTTTATTTTTTCTTTATTTATTAAAACTGGCAAATAAAATTATATATAATTATCATGTACAACATGTTATAAAATACGTTTACGTTGTGGAATAGTTAAATCATGCCAATTAATATATGTATTACATCACATATCACTTTTTGTGAGTGAATACCTATTTTGTATTTATTGACTCAGAAACTGAAAAAAAAAAAAGAATAAAAGAATAGCTGCCCAGTTGCCTAGATAATTTTATGAGGCTGTATAATCTCGATTCTCAAACTAGATAAGGAAGCTATAAAACAAGGAAAGCATAAACCAATTTCACTTATACATGTAAGTGCAATAGTCCTAAATAAAATATTAGCTAACCAAAGTTAACAGTTCATGGAAAGATAACACATATTGATCAAGTAGTATTTATCCAAAGATTGAAAAGACAGTTTGACATCAGAAAAATGTATCAGTATATTTCACTTTAATACTATGCCAGAGAAGAAATAACATATGATTATTTCATTAGACACAGAAAAAAAGCATTTTATTTATGATAAAAAATCAAAATAAAGTATTAATAAAGTACTTATGATAAAATTTACAAAATATTAAGACTATCAAGGAACTTCCTGGACTATTTACAAAAAAAAATTTATGAGAAAAATTGACAGAATACATTTAGAAACATTTCCTTTAAAACAAAGAAGAAAAGGATGTTTACAATTTCCGATTATGTTCTATTTACATGTTTACCATCTTAACATAGCATTAGAGGTCCTGTCTATTTTTAAAGACAGAATAAAGGCATAAGGCATGTTAGGACTGGATAAGAAGAGATAAAAAATCATTACTAGTAGATGACATGTTTACCTATATAGAAAATTATATTGAATCAAATATTCTATGAGTACTAACAAAAGTTCAGCAAGATTGATAGAAATATACAAAGCGCTTTAAAAAGGAATAGCCAATTTAGCCATAAAATAAAAATAAGATACAATATTATTTTAAGAAATATAAATCTGGCCAGGAGCAGTAGCTCACACCTGTAATCCCAACACTTTGGGAGGCTGAGGTGGGTGGATCACTTGAGGTCAGGAGTTTGAGACCAGCCTGGCCAATAAGATGAAACCCTGTCTCTACTAAAAATACAAAAATTAGCCAGGCGTGGTGGCAGGCACCTGCAATGCCTGCTACTCGGGAGGCTGAGGCATGACAATCACTTGAACCCTGGAGGAAGAGGTTGCAGTGGGCTGAGATCATGCCACTGCACTCCATCCTGGGCAACAGAGCAAGACTTTGTCTAGAAAGAAAAATAAAAATAAATCCATACTCAAAACAATCTACAGATTCAATGGCATCTCTATCAAATTCCGAGTGGCGATTTTTACCAAAACAGAAAAAAATTCCAAAATTCATATGGAAACACAAAGACAACGAATAGCCAAATCAATTTTGAGAAAGAACAGACCTGAAGGCATCACACATCCTGATTTTAAAATATATTGCAAGGTTACAGTAAGCAAAACAGTATGGTACTGGCATAAAGATGGGCAAATAGACAAATGGAACATAATAGAGAGCCTAGAAATAAATTCATGCACATACAGTCAACTGATCTTTGATGAGGGTGCCAAGAATACATAATGAGGAAAAGGATAGTCTCTTCAATGAATGATGCTTGGAGAACTGAATATCCACATGCAAAAGAATGAAACTGGACCTTTATCTTACATCACACACAAAAGTCAACTCCAGATTAAGGACAAATCTAAGCTCCCAAACTATAAAACTCCTACAAGAAATTGTAGGTGAAAAGCTTCATGACATTGGTCTTGGCGATGATTTTATGAATATGATACCAAAGGCAGAGGCAACCACCACCATAACAAAAACCGAAAACAAAAACTAACCAAACAAATGGGACTGCATCAAACTAAAAAAGTTTCTGCACAGTAAAGCAAACAATAGAGTTTAAAGGCAACCTTCGGAATGGGAGAATATTTGCAAACCATATATCTGATAAGGGGTTAACCTCTAAAATATGAGGGAACTTATACAGCTCAATGCTAGAAAAAAACCCTAATAACCCCATTAGAAAATGGGCAAAAGACTTGAATGGACATTTCTGCAAGGACATACAAATGGCCAATGGGCATAGAAAAAAAAATGGTTAACAGCACTAATCATCAGGGAATTGTAAATCAAAACCACAATTAGATATTACTTCACACCTGTCAGGATGTCTATTATCAAGAAAACAAGTATTGCCAAGGATGTGGAGAAATTAAAACTCTTACACACTGTTGGTGGGAATGCAAAATGGTGCAGCTGCTGTAGAAGACACCATGGAGGGTCCTTAAAATAGAGAACTACCGTATAATCTAGCAATTCCACTCTAGGAATTAATCCAAAAAAATTAAAGGCAGGATCTCAAAGAGATATTAGCATTTCTATGTTCACTGATGCACTATACATAAGAACCAGAATGTGAAAACAGCTGAAATGTCCATCACCAGATGAATGAATAAAGAAAATGTGGTATATACCTAAATGGAATACCATTCAGCCTTAAAAACAAAACCTCTACAATAGGTAACAACATAGAGGACATTATTCTGAGTGAAATAAACCAATCGCAGAAAGGCAAATACCATATATTATTCCATTTGTAAGAGGAATCTAAAATATTTAAATTCATACATCAAAAGTGGAATGGTAGTTGCCAAGGGCTAGAGGAGGGGTAAATTGGAGTTCCTAATCAATGGGCATAATTTTCAGCCATTTCAGGAAAAATCAAGAAGGACTATTTCTTGTTCCTTTATATTTCTTTCTTCATCCATTCCACAAACACCAAGTGCCTCTCACAGGCTTGCTACTACCAGAAGGCTGCCCAAGCTGACACTGCATTCTTTCTGTGACTTCTACTAAGAGGCACCTTTTTTTCTTATGCAAAGCATATATACAAAGGTGTTTAGAAGGCAAAAATAAAAGTAAATTGCAATGCCAGAACACGTTTTGCTGATGCTCCTCCTCCTTTGCATTAGCTCCTTCTGGGTGATTCAATAATCACAGCTATATTTTTCCACTTCTTTCTTTTTTTTTTTCTTTTTTTTTTTTTTTT
>NW_016107426.1:4525357-4530023 GCF_001604975.1 Cebus imitator | reverse complement strand
GCCTCGGCCTCCCACAGTGCTGGGATTACAGGCGTGAGCCACCGCGCCCGGCCCACTTCTTTCTTAAGTGTCTCACTAAGTGTCTTCCTTATTCATGTAATTCCTATTAGGCATTATGTTCTACATTTTTGGGTGAAAAACCACTGCTGAGGGTGAAATCGATGTCACCAGATTTGCTATCTACTAAACCTCTTTTAAATAAAAATGTGTGCTAAAATAAAAACTATATAAATCTTCATTCTATTGTTTCCTTTAGTAGAAAGACAGCAAAGGAGATAAGTAAGATTTGAATATGTGAAGAAATATACTATGTTTACAGTTGGTATGTCATAACCTAGTAGAGTTATCAATTCTGTGTAAGTATACATAAAAAGTAAATAAAATTCCAATACAAATTTTAATTAAATTTTTAAAGAACACAACAAATTCTGAAATTTATAGGGATGGCTAAATGCCCAAAATGTTTAAAGAAGAGCATAAAAAATGATGGGCCAAATAGAGAGTATCACTCTCACTCATCAGATATTAAGACATACTATAAATGATGATAAATGTTGTTAACCCAGCAATATACAAATAGACCAATAAAACAGAATTGAAAAAAACAAAATAAACAAACAAAAACAGAACTGAGAGCTCAGAAGTAGATCAAGTTTGAGTGAGGACTTGTTATATGATGAACATATAGTGGCTCATGCCTGTAAGTCCAGCACTTTCAGAGGCCGAGGTGGGAGGATTGCTTTAGGCCAGAAATTTGAGACCAGCTTCAGCAAAATAGTCTACAAAAGAAAAAAAACTAAACATTCATATCACAAAGCAATTAAAAATGGACAAATTGTTTAGTATAATAGGTGATGTTAGGATACATGTCTCATCATATGAAGAAAAATACAGATTTCTAACTTACCCAAAAGTTGTTTGTTGATGGATAAAAGACCTGAATGTAACAGATAAATCTATAAAGATAATAGAAGAAAATATGAAATAAAGGCTGGGTGCGGTGGCTCATGCCTGTAATCCCAACACTTTGGGAGGCCGAGGCAGGTGGATCACGAGGTCAGGAGTTAAAGACCAGCCTGGCCAAGATGGTGAAACCCCATCTCTACTAAGAATACAAAAATTAGCAGGGCGTGGTGGCAGGTGCCTGTAATCCCAGCAACTCGGGAGGCTGAGGCAGGAGAATCACTTGAACCTGGGAGGCGGAGATTGCAGTGAGCGGAGATTGCACCACTGCACTCCAGCCTAGGTGACAGAGCGAGACTCTGTCTCAGAAAAGAAAATATGAAATAAAGTCTTTGTGACCAAGGAGTGGGGAGAAGTTTCTTAAACAAAATCTCAAAAGGACCAACTACAAGTCAAAAAGTGTGGTTGAATTCGGTTGCACCAAAATTAAGGAATTTTGTTCAATGCATGTAACAGATAAAGTTAACAACCAGGTTGTTATTTCCAATATTTAAAGCTAGCAGGGGTAATATGCAAAACATGTGAGAACCTTTTCAATTAACAAGAATAAGATAGGAAACAAAAATAAAGATTCGTAGCAGGGCAAACAGTTCACAGAAGAGGTTCAAATAAATAGAAATATATCATAAGTCACTAAAGTTTATTATAAAGAGGCAAAATGCAGATTAAAGCAACAATGAGATATCACTTTATGTGTATTTGAACAGCAGCAATTAGAAAGGTGGATAATACGAAGTATTGGAGAGGAATTACAGGTGTGTGCCACCGCCCCCAGCTAATTTTTGTATTTTTAATAGTGACACGTTTCTGCCGTGTTGGCCGGGCTGGTCTTGAACTGTTGGCCTCAAGTGATCCCCCCACCTCAGCCTCCCAAAGTGTTGGATTTTCAAGGGTGAGCCAACACATCTGACCACAAATTTAAATTTAAATAGCAAACACATCATTATTTACAAAACAACCATAAGTATTTTTAAATTCTATACACATTAAAAGATACACATCAATTTCTTTAAAATGGGAAAGTCTTTGAAGGACAAAAATAAAAGTGAGAATTGAAGAAAGGGCAAAATAAAGTGAAGGAGAGGCATCTTGCATGGGCCAATGACAATATACTAAGAAATTAAGGCCACAATTATATCAACCTGCTGCCTCTGGGTGTCTGAGGTTCAAAAACTAACAAGGCTGAGCATGGTGGCTCACAGTTGTAATCCCAGTGCTTTGGGGGACTGAGGCAGGAGGATCACTTGAGGCCAAGAGTTTGAGACCAGTCTGGGCAAAATAGCAAGACTCCATGTCAACAAAAAGTAAAAAAAAAAATTAGCCAGGCATGGTATTGTGCACTTGTGGTGCCAGTTACACTGGAGGCTGTCATGGGAGGACTGCTTGAGCCCAGGAGGTAGAGGCTGCAGTGAACTATGATTGCACCACTGCACTCCAGCCTGGCTGACAGAACAAGACCTTGTCTCAAAAATAAACAAACCAAAAACTAACTACAATGACAAACCAAACCAAAGTGGATTTAGGTACTTTACAATTTCAGTCTTATGCTATTTCAAATTATGCTACAATGGCTGTCATACACTATTTTGTAATGTTATTTTTATTTATTGATTGATTGATTGATTGAGATGGAGTCTCATTCTGTCACCCAGGCTGGAGTGCAATGGCCTGATCTCGGCTCATGGCAGCCTTTGCCTCCCAGGTTCAAGTGATTTTCCTGCCTCAGCCTCCTGAGTAGCTGGGATTACAGGTGCCCGCTGCCATGCCTGACTAATTTTTGTATTTTTACTAGAGATGGAGTTTTGCCATGTTGGCCAGGCTGGTCTTGAACTCCTGACCTCAAGTGATCCACCTGCGTTGGCCTCCCAAAGTGCTGGGATTACAGCAGTGAGCCACCATACCTGGACCCGTTTTGTAATTAAAAAAAAAATAAAACATTTTTCTTGGACTATGCATTTTTGGGGTGTCTCCTCTACTCTTATTTTTTCCTAAGAGATAATCAGGGTATTTTAGCCAGAGGTCAAATTATAGTTATATTCCTGGCAAATATAGAGGGTGTTTTCATGGCCTCCACGATTGTTCTGAAGTTTCAGTGATCTGAGGAACAAGCTCTCTTTCAGCGACTCTCAAACATTTTTGTTTCAGGACCCTTTTATACTCTTAAAATTATTGAGGATCTTGGGACCAGGCCAAGTGGCTCACGCCTGTAATCCCAGCACTCTGGGAGGCTGAGGCAGGTGGATCACTTGAGCCCAGGAGTTTAAGACCAGCCTGGGCCACATGGCAAAACTCCATCCCTACAAAAAAAAAATACAAAAATTAGCTGGGCGTGGTGGCACAGGCCTGTGATCCTGGCTCCTGGGGAGGCTGCGGTGGGAGGACCACTTGGCACAGGAGGTTGAGGCTTCCGTGAGCCAAGGTTGCCCCACTGCATTCCAGCCTGGGCAACAGAGTGAGAGATGTCTCAAAGCAAACAAACAAAAATTACTGAGGATCTCAAAAGCTTTTGTTATTCACCGTATTAGAAATTAAAACAGAAAAAAGTAACGTTTAATAATTAAAAATAACAATCATAAAATATTAACATTTTTAAATGAAAAATAATGCTTTGACAACATAAACATTTGGTGAGAAGAGTGCCATCGTTTTACGCATGAACAAATCTCTTTAATGTCTGACTTAATAGAAGACAGCTGGATTCTCATATTTGCTTCAGCATTCAATCTCCTGTGAAATGTTGTTTTGATTGAAGTATATCTAGAAAATTCAGCTTCACACAGACATATAGTTGGAAAAGGGAGGAGTATTTTAACAGCCTTTTCAGATACCTGTGGATATTTTTCTTTGATATTGCACCAAAGCTTGACAAGCGGTAGTTTCTTAAAGGTTACTTGCAACATAGAATCCGAAACTATTATCAGTAAACTTTTTGAAGTTTATTATATTAAAATCAATTGGCATGTCTTGTACTTTGATGAATGTTTTACCCATTTATAAGTTTATGCATTTGTCATTTAGAAAATATTGGTTCACTGAGTAATGCATATCACATATAATATTTTAAAATCATATTTGTTAATATGATCTCATCAGAAAAGTGCTTAAGTATTGGTAAGATGTGAAGCTCACAGTGTGGGATATAAGTTTTCCATAATTCTAATTTCCATTCGAAAGCTTAAAATTTATTACTGGCAATACTGCTGTCATTTTTTTCTCCTTAAGATTACATACTCATTTTGTTTGTTTTTAATAAAATAAAAAGAGCCATCCAAGTCTGAATAACCATAGCATGTTTGCCAATTATTATTTCAAATAAAATTGTATTTCATGAGAAATAGGTGCCAGTGGTTTGGTATGCAACTCAGTTGCTACTGAAACTGTGATGAGATTACTTGGAGTTCTTTGTTCAATATGCAGAAGTGCTTTATGTATACTTCCTATTTTATAAAACAGAATATTACAAAGACTTGTTCTCTAGGGTTGGGATTTAATAACATTAATAATTTCTACAAATTAATTGAGGACATTTAAATGAAACTGGCTTTCCCTCCTGTACCGTGCTAAATGACAACACGGGTTTGTGCCACTGTTTTAACACATGTGCCGAGGTACTAGCTGTTTGGGGAACTGCTGCTTGACTCCACACACCCTTCCTTGGCCTCCATCTCTTCCCATTTTCTGTATTTGTTTCTTTTTTTTTTTT
>NW_016107426.1:4522309-4524592 GCF_001604975.1 Cebus imitator | reverse complement strand
GGTGCCTTACTCCTGTAAGCCACTTTGGGAGGCTGAGGTGGGCGGATTATGAGGTCAGGAGTTTGAGACCAGCCTGACCAACATGGTGAAACCCCACTTCTACTAAAAATACAAAAATTAGCTGGGTGTGGTGGCGAGCGCCTGGAACCCCAGCTACTCAGGAGGCTGAGGCATGAGAATCGCTTGAACCTGGGAGGCAGGTGTTGTGGTGAGCCGAGATCGTGCCACTGCACTCCAGCCTGGGTGACAGAGTGAGACTCCATCTCAAAAAACCAAAATTCCGGTTTAAGATAATTCTTAATCCCTTAGAAATTCTAAAACTTTAGTAAATTCTTTATGCAAAGAATTGCACTTGTAGTTACATATTTATGAGCCTCTGAGCCTAAAATAACTGTCAACTCTTTAATATTAACAACTAATAGAGTTGGAAAGTGATTCCAAAGATAATCAATATCCTCTTTCCTATTTATAAAGAATAAATTTCAAAGATCTTATTGATACACTAGGCTATATTGCATTTGGCCTATTTTTAGATTGTTTATATATATCAAAACTAAACTGCTTGCTATTGTTTCTTTGGTCAGACTGTAAAAATTTGGTAATGAATGAGTGTGAATGAGATTTCTAAAGATTAGCCATTTTGTAAGATTAGCCTTGTGAAGTATGACTAAATATAAGATCTAGGTTTCATTTGTCTTCAAAAAATGTAACTACCTCATCTACTAAAAGAGATGTCATTTCATGAGCAATTGCCATAAGATAAATACATTGACATCTTGGTGGTGTTTTTTTTTTTTTTTTTTTTTATTTATTTTTTTTTTTGAGACAGAGTCTTACTCTGTTGCCCAGGCTGGAGTACAGTGGTGCGATCTTGGCTTAATGCAACCTCTGCCTCCTTGGTTCAGGCGATTCTTCTGCCTCAACTTCCTAAGTAGCTGGAACTACAGGTGCGTGTCACCACGCCCGGCTAATTTTTTTGTGTTTTTAGTAGAGACAGGGTTTCACCATCTTGGCCAGGCTGGTCTCAAACTCCTGACCTCATGATCTGCCTGCCTCAGCCTCCCAAAGTGCTGATTACAAGCATGAGCCACTGCGCCCGGCCTGCACTGCAATTCTTACAGAAAATTTTCCTATAGATGGACCTGCACGTGTATATATGTGAACTGACATTTAAACAAATTTTCTTTGTGTATTGGTTGTATTTGCAAAAGTTTAGAAACAATTAGCTGTCCATCAGTAAGGGATTAATAACAGTGATTACATGTTGAAATAATTAGTGATAATGGGGCACACTGGGGGCAGGAATAGGAGGGAGAATTTTTACCCATATATTTTATTGAAAAATTTGAATATATTTTCAATTTTTTTTTAAAAATGAAAAAACTTCTCTAGCCTCTCTGGCAAATACTAAATTTCCTCTTTTGGCCAGGCTCAGTGGCTCACGCCTGTAATCCCACCACTTTGGGAGGCTGAGGCAGGCAGATCACGAGGTCAGGAGTTCTAGACTAGCTTGACCAACATGGTGAAACCCCTTCTCTACTAAAAANGCTGGGCATGGTGGCGCGTGCCTGTAATCCCAGCTACTCAGGAGGCTGAGGCAGGAGAATTGCCTGAACCCAGGAGGCGGAGGTTGCGGTGAGCCGAGATCGCGCCATTGCACTCTAGCCTGGGTAACGAAATTATTTTCTTGGCTTGGCTTTAAGAAGTGGGATTTTAGTTCAGTCAAATAAATCTAGGACTAAAAGATGATCATTTCTGCAACCTTGATAAATTAGTAATGATACCAATCTAGGCATCTAGTGATAAATGAAGGCCCAAAGGTAATTATACTTGGGCTACAGAGGCTGTGTCTTGTTTGTTACTTGAGTCCTAGGGCCCAGTAGATGCTCCATAAGTATTTGGTGAATAAAGAAAATGAAAGAAAAAAGAGAAGGTAGCTGATGGAACAGCAGCAGTGAACTGAAAACAAAGAATGTTAGGAATAGCTAATAGATTCAAAGCTTTTGGAAAGCCTCTTTAAATCCAGGCAACATAATCTATTTGCTATCATTTGCTTTACCAATACGATACAGATGATGACACTCAAAATTATTCATTTGAAAATATTTTGTATTGGCTATTAGCTGCTACTAGTATAATTTTCATTGTAACCAGGAGACTGTAGAATTTATGGTTTAAGGCCGGGCGTGGTGCCTTACTCCTGTAAGCCACTTTGGGAGGCTGAGGTGGGCGGATTATGAGGTCAGGAGTTTGAGACCAGCCTGACCAACATGGTGAAACCCC
>NW_016107426.1:4517498-4521299 GCF_001604975.1 Cebus imitator | reverse complement strand
CTCTTGACCTCGTGATCCACCTGCCTCGGCCTCCCAAAGTGCTGGGATTACAGGCTTGAGCCACCGCGCCCGGCCCGACATCTTGGTGGTTTAATCCCTAAGTGTACAAAAGTTTATGTTTCTAACAAAAATTTTTGGTGTACAGTTTATATGTGATAAGCAGACAACACAGGACTATTTCTGTAGGATTTTACAATTGTCAACAGTAAACTTGCTCTCACTAGTTCATTTAATGTTAACAGATTTAAGTTCCTCCCACCACCCTTGTCTCAATGTATGAGGTAAAGATCTCACCAGTTTTTTCTATTGTGTATGCTAGACATTTGAAAGTGTGTGGTCTTGCAAACTATGAGGCAAATTGGAATTCTTCCTATGAAAAGTTAGTGACATACAGTGCTTCAAAATGTATCTATCTACCACTCTGGTAGCCAAAAGAAATGCAGTGATACAATAGAAACTGAGGCTGTTTCCTTTTCTATTTATAATTAAGCTTCCCTGAAAAACATAAAAATGATCTCTTTGATTCAGTGATGAACTCAGGTTTGCCAAGTACGTCTTGTTCTTCTGGAGGCATATTGCTTTCTGAAACTTGTGCATACCTGTATGTCCAACAGTTGTTAAAAAAGAGCAAGGAAGCAAAAAAAGAAGTTCACTTTATCAGACTGTCAGTGATGAGACAATCCAGTTATTCAGAATCTTCCTGATACTCTATTTGTGCTCATGCTGTTCTTCACTGTTGCAGTCCAGGTATTCTTTAGGCAGCGGCCTCACTGTTTTCTTCCTGCGACTTAGCCAGATTTGCGTGGAATACACATCCGTTAATTCATTTCTTCTGTGTATTCACTCATTTGCAGACTATTTTCTACCTTTGACTCTGGTTGTCTCGTGGGAAAGCATCTTACTTCTGAAGTATAAAGTCTCATGGGTGGAGGAGGCCCTCCAGGATGGACTTACTGTTACTACATTCTCCCTGTTCTGTCTTCACGTGCCCTGCTTTTTAAAAACACCATTCCCTGTTCCACCTTTCACCAAAGTATGCTTTGCTAGTTTGGGAGATTTGCAACTGTAAGTCTACACTCAAATAAATGGAACAAGTATGCTAATGAGATTCTAATAGAGACTGTGCAATCACTTTCTCACAAGTGTTAAGCAACGTTTCTAAACTCCCTAAAAATAGAGCACACATCATGCAAACAGCTGATATCGACTGCAAATTATGGAATCTTGTTAAAAGCACCCCTCCTGTGTTTCCTTCTTTCTGGCCTGAGGAAGGTGTTCATACAGAGGAAGATGAAGTTGTGAGGAAGAGGAGAGCTTTTCTTGACTTTGTCCTTACACACTGAGCTTCCTGACCCAGAACAGACGTTACTCAAGTATATGGAGAAAATAAGTAATCTATGTCTGAGGATTTTTTCATGTAAAGTTAAATTGTACCCAGCTGCTCCAGCTGTTTTCATTTCACATTTGAATGTTTACTATTTTACTTAGCTGGGAAAGCAGCTATTGAGTGTTGCATGTATTATTCTAAAAAAGGAACATTTTCTGTCTTTAGTAGCTGAAGTACCAGAACTGTCCAGGAGGTCAGAGGCCATGTCTGTCTTATTCAAGGCAGGAATTTCCAGAATCCAACCTGGTTCTTGCATCTCACAGGTTCTCAAAAAATATTTAAGAGAATAAAGAATATCCCAAAGTGCTGGGATTTCAGGCCTGAGCCACGGCACCCGCCCTGTTTGACTTTTTAAAGCATTTTCCACATCACTTGTTTTGATCTAACTGACCAGACTATTTTCTATCACTCAAAATTCAAAACATATAGAAAGTTTTCTCTCTCATTTTTGACTCCACCCCAGACACTTAGTTTCCCTATTCACAGGCCATGTTAATAGCTTCTTAGGTAGTTTTCCAGAGATAATATGTGCTTTTAAAATTTAACACTGTGTCTTGTACAGCTTTCTACATGAATCATTATATATAGAACATCTTCATTCTTTTTTATGGCTTCAGATTCTATTGCATCGTTCTATCATAATGTATTTAAACAATTTCTTAATAATGGAAATTCAAATCATTTTCAACAGTTACTATTACAAGCAATAATGTCATGAGTAATTTTATACATAAGTCATTCTGTACATGTGTACTCCATTGGAACAAATTCCTAGATGTAGAATTGTTGTATTAAAGGTATATGCATTTATAATTTTATAAATATTTTCTAAATCACCTAAAGGATAGATTTAATTACTTTTTCTGAGCAATTTATTTGTCTCAAAGTATTCTATATGCTGATTTTTTAATATTCTGTAGTCACGCCCTAGAAAATGGAATCTTGTGTTTATATTCTTTATTATTTTTTTTGAGTAGGAGTTTTGCTCTTGTTGCCCAGGCTGAAGTACAGTGGCGCCATCTCAGCTTACCACAACCTTCACCTCCCAGGCTCAAGCGATTCTCCTGCCTCAGCCTCCCGGCTAGCTGGGACTGCAGGCATGCACCACCACGTCCAGCTAATTTAAAAAATATTTTTAGTAGAGATGGGGTTTCAACATGTTGGCCAGGATGATCTTGATCTCTTAACCTTGTGATCCGCCCGCCTTGGCCTCCCAAAGTGGTGGGATTACAGGCGTGAGCCACTGCACCCGGCCGGAAAATGGAATCTTATAGCCCATAGTAAGCAGCCATCTTGGTGGAATGATTTAAGGATCATTGAGTGTCCTACCAGCCCAAATATCTGGAAGTCACCAGCTTGTCATAATGCCCTTAAAAGCAATCCTTAGAGGCTTTTTATATGATAACCATACCCAATGCATTATTGTTTGTTACAATAGTTATTATAAAATGCCTCTCCAACACTTTTTCTTATGTAGACTCCCTCCTTATCTATTTAAAGACTAAACTGACATATTTTTACTGTTATAACTTGAATGTGGGACATTGAAGTTACATAGAATATTGATATTGTGGGGGCTGGGGAAAAGAGAGAGAAAGGGAAAAAGCAAGTTAACTTTTTATAGTTTTCCTGTAAAATGCTCTGGAAGATTCTAGATTTTAATAAAGATTTCATTGTGAATTTGCACTGCCACTGTTTTGTGAACTTGCTTCTGCTGATGGAGTTAAATTTGTCTGAGTAGATGAATGTCGCTCTGAAAAAAAGAGTAATGTGCCCTACGGGCACGTGCTCTTACCCCACCAAAGCACTGAGCTAGGTGCAGGACTGGGGAATCCTGGCCCCACTTAAAACTTGAAGATTGACTTAACATTGGCCACTGCTCTTTAGACTAAATGGCAGGGTTGTCAATTATGTCATTTAGGAAGGAAGTTATTTTTTTCCCCCTTTAAAATTTACAGTATTTGCTAGCTCTTTTTCTTTTTCTTTGAAGAAGGTCAGTAATGTCTCAGGAATATCATGCACTGCCTCAGAAGATAGTGGTATGGGTGAAATGGGAGGGAGAGGCACAAAGAAAGTAAAGCAAGAACAAGTGAAGCAGAAACGGAGCTCTTTATAAAAAAGTAACAGAGGGTTGGGCGCGGTGGTTCATGCCTGTAATCCCAGAACTTTGGGAGGCTGAGGTGGGCGGATCATGAGATCAAGAGTTTGAGATCAGCCTGGCCAACATGATGAAACCCTAAAATACAAAGTACAAAAATACAAAATACTAAAAATACAAAATTAGCCAGGCGTGGTGGTAGGCACCTGTAATCCCAGCTACTCGAGAGGCTGAGGCAGGAGAATTGCTTGAGCCCGGTAGGCGGAGGCTACAGTGAGCCGAGATCACACCATTGCACTCCAGTCTGGGTGACGGA
>NW_016107426.1:4506219-4517487 GCF_001604975.1 Cebus imitator | reverse complement strand
AAAAAAAAAAAGTAACAGAGAAGTAGAGTGGTAGGAATATGCAACCTACTTAACAGGCAACATATTCAAAATTGTAGTGGCTTCTAATACAAGTGAGTTACGGAACATTCCTGCAGTCCAGCTGTATTAGTGTCAGAGACGCTGAATTCAGCAACCACAACAGACTAATCCATTCAGGGCTGGTAGGATGAAGGAGTCACGTTCATACTGGTTTCTACTTGGTATTAGCATTTTGTTTTTATTATGCTTCCTGCAGTACCAGGTGCTCCATACCATACATGTGTGCATGTCTTTTTAAAAACACTTTTTATATGAAAGCATTCCATGAATATGATTTTATATGTCCCAGAGCTACAGGTGTTAATTATTCCTGGGTTACAAATGAAAAATGGAGCCTCACAGAAAACTCAAGGACATGAGCAAATAAAAAACTAGGCTTTGGACAAGATGAGATCATTCCCACTGCTAACTTCTATCACTAAATTCCGGTGATTCCTCCAGTGAAAAACATCTTTCCCTCTCTTCTTGATAATCTGTGTTTGTTTGTCGTCAAATACGAAAAAAAAAATAACTGATAGAACAAGAGTGAAAGCTTTTTGAGATGTGTGATTTTGGTTTATGTAAAGCAGCTCTACAACCAATTTCTTGTTGGGTCAACAAGCCTGTGTGTGTTTTGGCTCAGAACTGAGTGCCACTGCCTAATGCATTCGGGATAACCCCTTCAGGGAGGTTGAGACATCCAGGCAATAAATGGACAGAAATAGAGGATGCAGTATTAGGACGCTATCAACTACTAAGGAAAGCTGCAAAAACTAGATTCCCTAGTTAATAGACTGGAGATTTTCTATCTAGATGGTTATTGGAGCTTCTGTTGTAACTTTCAGAGAATCTCTTTCTTTTAGGATAATATTACATCATTTTTTCATCTCCTTCCTTTCCTCCGTTCCCTCCCTCCCTTCCTCCCTCCCCCCTCCCTCCTTTCCTTCCTTCCTCCCTCCCTCCCTTCTTCCCTTCCTTCCTTCCTTTCTTTTCTCTTCTTTTCTTTTTTTGCGACAGGGTCTAGCTCTGTCACCTAGGCTGGAGTGCGCTGCCATGATCACAGCTCACTGCAGACTCGATCTCCCAGGCTCAGGTGATCCTCCCACCTCAGGTTTCCAAGCAGCATGCACACACCACCACACTTGACTAATTTTTTTATTCTTTGTAGAGACGGGGTCTCACTTTGTTGCCTAGGCTGGTCTCAAACTCCTGGGCTCAAGCGATCCTCCTGCCTCAGCCTCCCAAAGTGCTGGAATTAAAAGTGTGAGCCACCATACTGGGCTCTGCATGCTTATTTCAACAAGGCAGTGCTATATGGAAAGAAGATGGACCTGAGAAATCAGGAAGGTCTGAGCTGAGTCCTGTCTCTGTTACTTCTTAGCTGTGTGTATTTAGACCATTTGTGTCACATTCTCCAAACTTCAGTTTCCTCATCTGTAATCTTACAACTCATCACATTTATAAGGACTAAATAGAGTAATTTATGTTAACCACCTTCCACAATATCTGAACTTAAAGACTCCTTAAATGTTCATCCGTTTTCTTCTGTTGTCTTCCTGACCGAACAGATTATACAAGTAAAGTTTTAAGGATGCATGTGTCTTCCAGAAATTATCTAAAGTGGCTATAACTTGATGATTGGACCCAATGGTTTCTTAATAAAGTCTGAAAACAAGGAAATACAGTTTTCCTTCCTCATAAGAGACATTCTGAAGCTAATAAGGTTTGCTTTTTCTTTCTTCCATCCTATGCATTTTATTTGACCATCTTTGAGATCAGTGGCCTGAAAACATGTTGGGAAATTGTACAACATTGGGAACATACTAAATGTCACTTACGTTAAAATATATGTGTATTATGCCATATTGCTTTTTTAAAAAAGGAAGACAAAACAATAAAAATAGATTATTATTCTTCCTTAAAAAACATATTGACAAATCAACGGGTTTCAGATAAACAGTATGTGTTCATCCATTGTTTCCTACCTAAAAACAAACAGCTGAAACAGCAGCAAAAAAAAAACCCATTTACTACAAAGATGATGATCAGAATTCTTTGTCACGGTTAAAAATGGAAAGTAATCTAAGTGGCTCGTGTTAGGGAAATGAATAGCACAATAATAATTAAGATTTATTGAATATTTACTGTGTATCAGGTACTCTTTTAAGTATTTTACATGTATGACTCATTAAATCTCCATAATAAAGCAATGAGGTAGGTAGTACACATTTTACAGATGATGAAATAGGCATAGAGTGTTAGTAAATTACACAAGTCACATAGGTGGTAAGTGCAGAGCAGGATTTCCAATGAGGCATGAAGATTTGGAGCCCAAATTTGATGTGTTGAGATAGCGTAATATTTGTAACCCTTAAAGTCATGCCTAAAACTTTTTTTTTTTTTTTTTGGAGACAGGGTCTTGTTTTGTCACCCATGCTAGAGAATGGTGGCTGGAACACAGCTCACTGCAACGCTGTCCTCCTGGGTTCAAGCAATCCTCCTACCTCAGCCTCCCAGGTAGCTGAGGCTAGAGGCGCATGCCACCATGTCTGGCTAATTTTCTTCCTTTTAAAAAATGTTTATTTAATTTTTGTGGGTACGTAGTAGGTATATATATTTATGGGGTAGATGAGATGTTCTATACAGTCATGCAATGCTTAATAGTCACATCACGGAGACCTGGATAATTTAAAACATTTTGTAGAGACCGGGTCTCCCCATGTTGCCCAGGCTCATCTTGAACTCCTGGGCTCAGACAGTCCTCCCACCTTGGCCCCCCGGCGTGCTGGGCGTATAGGTGTGAGCCACTGTGTCTGGCCCCCTAAAACATTTTTTGATGACACAAAAGTGATTATAACAAAGCAAAAAACTGTAAGATAAAAATTACATGTATAATACAGTCTTAACTTTGGAAAAACTTGCGGAATAACGATGGAAAGAAAATCTTTATGATGGAAGTCTCTGGAAGAGTAGTCATGATTGCTTATTTTCTCTTGTGTATGTATTTGATGCCTTATGAATTTCTTCAATTAACTTATATTCATTTCTATTCAGAACAATAAATAACTTACAATAGCACCTCATTCGATTAGCATTTTTGTGCATCTATAAATTATTCCACGTAAGTGAAATATTGTTTAGTTTTGGAAAGGACCATGATAAAGTAATTTAATTTAGCTTTCCAATCAATGCTTAAATCCATTTAATAGCAGTCATTTCAAGAGATTTTAAAGTCATGTCTGAACACACCTTTATGTTGATGAAAAACTCACTAATTTCTCAAGGCAATGCAATCCACTTATAAACAATTTTTGCTTTGGGAGCTTCTGAAGGCTAATCTTTTGTGGGGGAAAAAAATCTTTTCTTTTTTTCTAAATTTTATTCATGTTGGTCCAATGCTCTGCCACAGGCTCCTGGGCCCCAACTTTGGAAGAGGACCTACGTACCTGGGAGTACTCTAGTCCTGCCTGAATTCAGCCCCTGAGATAACACTTTATATCTTGACCCCAACAGAACAGGACTCTCTGTTTCTGCGGGTCTGTGAGAATCGGCTACTCAAATTCTTCTTCTTGCTTATGTAATCATGCATGGCTGTTTGATTTTTATGCCTACCATTCCAAATAACATAGCCATAACAATAGCTGTCATAAACTGACCCAGTTAGCACCTCTTAGGTCAAAACCCTAATAGTGGCCGGGTGCAGTGGCTCACGCCTGTAATCCCAGCACTTTGGGAGGCCGAAGCGGGCAGGAGTTTGAGACCAGCCTGGCCAGCATGGTAAAATCCCATTTCTACTAAAGATACAAAAAATTAGCCAGATGTGGTGGCGTACGCCTGTAGTCCCAGCTACTTGGGAGGCTGAGGCAGGAGAATCGCTTGAACCCGGGAGGTGGAGGTTGCAGTGAGCAGAGATCATGCCATTGCACTCCAGCCTCGGTGACAGGGTGAGACTCTGTCTCAGGAAACAAACAAACAAACAACAACAACAAAAAACCTAATAGTGATAATCTTGTAAAGTTTCTTGCCATTCGGGGAAATATTCTGGTTACACAGAACACACAGGACTTCCCATCATGGTGAATGACAACTTCCATTAACTGAGCCGCTTCCAGACACTTCCCAAACACGGTCCCAGGCCTCTAACAGCATGACCACATTTCATCGTTGATTGTCATGCTTAGGTAAGTGTTCTTCCCATTTTGCAGACTATGCCAATGCTAATGCGGGTTAAATCCCAAGGGGTTAAATAATTTACTCAAGGTCAAGGCTAGTGAATGGCAGAGTGTGAGGACTACGATTTAGGTCTTTCTGACTCCACAGCTTCTCCATTTAAATCACTTTCTTATTGATGACTCAAGATCGTTATGATGAAAATCAGTTCGTGTGCTGTGTTTTGGAACAGTGGGATCTTCAGAGGCTACAGGTTTCTAGGCCACGGAGCGTGTGCTTTGGAGTTCTTCTGTCTGGCTTCTCGTAATGAGGCTATCAAGTGTCCCTCTGCTGCTTTTGAGTGTGTCAGGCTCATTATATTTTCTGATATGCAACTTCTTATTTCTAGGACTGTGGGTTGGAATTCGTTAACTGAATGTGTTAACAAGCTGTGTCTCAAGGAGGATTCAGTAAGCTTTGAGGGAAGGGTTGAGGAGCTTCTTTTTCTGGCCTTTGAGGCACGTAACTGTTAATGGGTGTGCTCTGCCACTCAGAGACTCAGTTCTAGGCTATGTTTCATAGAGCTGAGTTTGCTTAATAAATAAGGTGAGGTATGTTTCTGAGCATTTATAGCTATCAAGCTATATAGCCTAGTGGACAGATTTTACAAACACACTTATCACATCAAACATTGTTTGCTAAATGCAGAAAAATTATATTTTTTCTTATCTCTTTACCATTACCTCTGCTCAAAATCATATTCCTATTTTTGCATGCCTTGAGGAAGGATAGCTATACATCCCTGTTTCCTAGGACTACTCTACATTAATAATTATTATAAGCATATGTGATTATAATTAATACTTATTAACGGCACCCTTTAATTGTTAAATGAGTTAAAAGTGATAAAGTATATGATCACTCTAGCTTTATGGCAATACGATTTCATGGGGCTTCACCTCACATGGGTCTGTCTATTGGATAGTCAGGCCCTTTGAGCTTTAAGTCCTTGGTATTCGAGAGTATTTGCTAAGATTTTTTTCTTGCCTCCTGTTTTATAGAATCTGTTGGGCTATGGGACACTTTTTTCTTCTTTAGAGAAATAGGAGGGTACAATATCTACTGCTTTCTGAGTGGTTAGCATTGAAAAAATACTTTCAGCTTTCTCTTACAGATTATAATGACCTCTTAAAGACTATGAGATAGGCATTAGACAACTGCTATTTTGGACTCCTATTTTGATGTCTTATCATTTACATAAGACTTCAAGCTGATCTAGTCATTTACTTGGCAGTACAGAGCTGTATCAAGGCTCAGTTCCTAAGAGAAGCAAATGAAAAATTTAATAGCCTTGAGACGGAGGGAAAGAAAAAAGGAGAAGGAAAGGAAGCTGCAGGAGGGAGAATGGGAGAGGGTAGAAACCCCGTCTCCACTGAAAATACAAAAATTAGCCAGGCATGGTGGCACATGCCTGTAGTCCCAGCTCCTCAAGCGGCTGAGACAGGTGAATCGCTTGAACCCGGGAGGCGGAGGTTGCGGTGAACCAAGATTGCACCATTGCACTCCAGCCTGGGCAACAAGAACGAAATTCTGTCTCAAGAAATAAAGAAAGAAACTTACTCATTATGAAACTCGCTTGAGCAGAAACGTGAGCAGCAACTGACTTTCTAGAACTTTGCTTCTCAAATGTTGCTGTGTGAATGCATCACCTCGGGTCTTGCTAAAATTCAGGCTCTGATTCAGTAAGTCTGAGATTTCACATTTCTAACAAGCTGCCAGGTGATGCCCTGTTGCTGGTCTGCTGCCTACACTTTGAGTAGCAAAGGCCTAGAGCCAGGAAAGATACGAAAACAATTCTGTGGTACCTTTTTTTTTTTTTAAAGAAGGAGTCAAAGGAAAGTCTGGGAAAAATGAAAGGAATGTTTGCTTCAAGGGCAAATTTAGGTGGCATCTGTTCAGAAGGGCATGGGAAAAGGTTTACAGATTTGCGGGAATTTAGGAGAGCGTTCTTTTAGTCAACATGCTTGTTTTATTTTATTTTATGTATTTTTTTGAGACAGAGTCTCTTTTGCCCACGCTGGCGTTCAGTGGCACGATTGTGGCTCACTGCAGCCTCAATCTCCAGAGCTCAAGCAATCCTCCATCTCATTCTCTGGATGACCTGGAACTACAGGCGTGGGCCACCATGCCTGGCTGATTTTTTTGTATTTTTATAGAGAGAGGTTCCCAACATGCTGGGATTATAGGTGTGCGCCACGGCACCCGGCCAACAAGCTTTTACGTACCTACGCTGTGCAAGTCCCTGTGTGAGTGAGAGGGGCACCATCAACATGTGATTCCTAGGTCTTGCTGTGGAGTTGTGACGATTACCAGCTTGCTATGTGTTCTCTGGGATTTGTCCTCAAACTTGAACATGCACAAGAATTACCTGGAGAGCTTGTTCAAACACTCTTTTCTGGTTGAGTGTGGTGGTTCATGCCTGTAATCCCAGCACTTTGGGAGGCCGAGTCGGGTGGATCACCTGAGGTCAGGAGTTCGAGACCAGCCTGGCCCACATGGCGAAACACTGCCTCTACTAACATTACAAAAATTAGCCCGGTGTGGTGGCAGGCACCTGTAATCTCCGCAAGTGAGGAGGCTGAGGCATGAGAATCACTTGAACTCGGGAGGCAAAGGTTACAGTGAGCCAAAATCACACCACTGTACTCCAGCCTGGATGACAAGAGCAAAACTCTCTCAAAAGAAAAAAAAATCCAAACCTCACTCTTTTCTGGGCACCGTCCCCAGAGCTTCATATGCATCGAGTTGGGAGGGACCCTTGATCTTACATTTCCAACCACCTCCCAGGCGAAGTCACAGCTGCAGGTCTGGGGTCCACACTTCAAGAGCCACCTTTCTAGAGCAATTACCTTAAACCCTTAGGTTCCTTTCAGCTCAAAACCTAGAATCTGTGTTACCCGGAACGTAAACAGAGGACTTCAGGTTAGCAGGCCAGAAACCTGGGTCAGTGAACAGAGTCCTCTGGCCTTTGTGATCAGAGAAAAAGCCTGAAAGTATCTGTTAATAAATAACAAGCTCAGCTTCAATGAGATAACTGGCTAAAGTATGTAGAATTGAAAGGAATTACATTTAAATGTTAGCTGTGGTCAACCATGACTAATTTTTCCTTCATGTTTACCCATACATTACAAATTCAATATAATAAATAGATAATGATTTAAATACTTTTTTTTTTTGCTCTTCTTGCGCAGGCTGGAGTGCAGTGGCACGGTCTCAGCTCACTGTAACCTCCGCCTCCTGGGCTCAAGTGATTCTCCTGCCTCAGCCTCCCGAGTAGCTGGGGTTACAGGAATGTGTCACTGCACCCAGTTAATTTTTTGTATTTTTAGTAGAGATGAGGTGTCTTGCTCTATCGCCAGGCTAGAGTGATGTGACATGATCTTGGCCCCACTGCAACCTCTGCCTCCCAGGTTCAAGCGATTCTGCCTCAGCCTCCCGAGTAGCTGGGACTACAGGCATGCACCACCATGCCTGGCTAATTTTTGTATTTTCAGTGGAGATGGGATTTCACCATGTTGGTCGGGCTGGTCTCGAACTCCTGACCTTGTGATCTGTCCACTTCAGCCTCCCAAAGTACTGGGATTACAGGAATGAGCCACCGCTCCTGGCCCTTAAATACATTTTAAATAAATTTAATATAACATAACGATTTCTTTTTTTTTTTTTAGACGGAGTTTCACTCATGTTACCCAGGCTGGAGTGCAATGGCACGATCTCGGATCACCGCAACCTTCGCCTCCTGGGTTCAGGCAATTCTCCTGCCTCAGCTTCCTGAGTAGCTGGGATTACAGGCACGCGCCACCATGCCCAGCTAATTTTTTGTATTTTTAGTAGAGACGGGGTTTCACCATGTTGACCAGGATGGTCTCGATCTCTTGACCTCATGATCCACCCGCCTCAGCCTCCCAAAGTGCTGGGATTACAGGCTTGAGCCACCGCGCCCGGCCTTAATATAACATAACGATTTCTTATGTAGAAACCAAACCCTTTAAGTCAAGGTTCAGGATGCCGGTTATGACTTTCACAACCACATTTTCCGTGACAAACATCCTTCAACTAAATGACACATGAACCAAAGGAATCTTTTTTCAAACTTCTTTGTTCCTAGCAAAGGTGGGATCTCACTTTGATTGTTTCTTAGTAATAAGGTCTTTGGAAGGCAACTCTAGCTAAAATACAAACACCTTGTAACGAAGCATTCTGTAGGCTTTCAATCTAAGGATAATCTATGTATACTTCTAAAGTACACTGCAGTCAGTAGGCATTAAATGTGTGTGTGTGTGTGTGTGTGTGTGTGTGTGTGTGTACATGTGGGTATGCGTGTGTATGTGTGAATTTTTGGCCAGATCAGTAGGACAAATGCGATGAAGTGATCAGTTTTCTTCGGAGCTCTCATTGGTCTCTTCCCTCTCAGAGTCCTCAAGCTGCACCCTGGACACCCAGGTCTCCTTCCTCCCAGTCCCAGCCCCCAGCCCTACCCTGAGGGTTCCCTTGCTCTGAACTGCTCTTCAACAAAGGTTTCTTCCACTCAAACCAGTATCTTCTCTTTTCCTACCAGAGAACAAAAATGAAGGTCTTTGGAGACAAGTCATTTCCACTTGTTTTTACTGCACACATCAAAAGCATCTGGTCCAGGGCTTAGTTAAGGTTTCAAGAATGAATGTCAAGCCTGGGCATGGTGGCTCATGCCTGAAATCCCAGCACTTTGGGAGGCTGAGACAGGAAGATTGCTTGAGCACAGGAGTTTGAGACCAGCCTGGGCAACACAGTGAGACCCTGTCTCCACACACACACACAAAAGTAGACAGGTGTGGTACCGCGTGTGTCTATAGTCCCAGCTACTTTGGAGGCTGAGGCGGGAGGCTCATTTGAGCCTGGGAGGTTAAGGCTGCAATCAGCTGTGACTGCACCACTGTACTCCAGCCTGGGCAGCAAGTGAGACCCTGTCTCAACCAAACGAAAACAAAAGACAAAGGTCACAGCCTTAGATTCCGAACACAGATTCCATCTACCCCACCCTCACCCTCCCAAGCACACCCATCCTCACTGTCTCTCCTCAGAAAGTCTTCTTTCCTCTCCTCCATGAGGCCTTTGGAGGCTGCTTTCTTTTCTTCTGGAACATACCCTTTCCTAAGCCACCGCTACATAGAAATCCCACCCCATGGGTTAACATGTGCACTTTAATTTTTGTGTGGGTACAAGGGTTCTGACGTCGCACATGGACACACAGTCTGACAAGATTTTGTAGCTCTGGGTTTTCCACAGTTTCAGAACAAGAATGTAATTTTGAAGTGGATTTCTGAATGCTTCCATCTGACAATTGTTTTTCTAGAACGAATGTTAATGAGTGGCAACGGCTTGATGCATTTTTCTCTCCATTATGACACCAACATAAATATTATATATTCATATATCACCTTTCTTCTCATCCCTGCTCAACCCACCCTTCCCCACCAGCTTAAACCCTTCAAAGGCTCTCCTCCTCCTCCTCAGGATACAAAGGGCCCTCAGGTTGGCCCTCACTTTCTGCTGTTTACTCTCTAGCTTCATGCCACTTCCTCCAGCTCCGGGTTCCACCATATCCATGCTCATTGATTGTATGTCTCATCTTCCTTTTCTCCTGAGTGATGAATATCCTCACCTTGTGCTAACACCATCCTCCCTCCCTCCCTCCCTCCCTCCCTCCTTCCCTCGTTCCTTCCCTCCTTTCTTTCTTCCTTCCTCCCTTTCTTCCTCCTTCCCTTGTTCCTTCCCTCCTTCCTCCCTCCCTCCCTCGTTCCTTCCCTCCTTCCTCCCTCCCTCCCTCATTCCTTCCCTCCTTTCTTTCTTCCTTCCTCCCTCCCTCCCTCCTTCCCTCTCTCTCTTTCTTCTTTCTTTCTCCCTTTCTTCCCCTCCCCATCTTCCTTTCTTTCTTTTTTTCATTTTTGAGATGGGGTCTCACTCTGTTACCCAGGCGGGAGTGATGTGATCACAGCCCACTGCAGCCTCGACCTCCTGGGATCAAGCAATCTTCCTGCCTCAGCCTCCTGAGCATCTGGGACTACAGGGGTGTGCCACTATGCCTAGCTCATTTAAAAATTTTTTCACAGAGTTGGGGGGTCTCACTATGTTTCCCAGGCTGGTCTCGAATTCCTGAGCTCAAGCAATCCTCCTGCCTCGGCCTCTCAAAGTGCTGGGATTACAGATATGAGCCACTGCATCTGGCCCACATCACTCTTCATTTAAATTGTCTTATTTCTTGTCTGACTTCTATCTAGATTTTAAGTTTCTTTGGGATAGAGGCTCTTTATTATTCCATCATCACTTTTTTTGAGGGGAGGTATGAACAGGTTTAGCAAATAAATTCTTGATATATTTTCAATGTTGAATATGTAGATAATTCTTCATCTCCAACAAATGATTCTTCACTGTGGGCATATCAAGTATGTCAGCAAGTCGCTAGAGGACACATTTCTGAGGTAAGAGCACTGTTTTTCTCAAATCATATGTGAAGGTGCCTGTTTATCCTCAATTCCCTCTTAGATATCTTTTAAGTCAAAATGCAAATGAAAATTAAAAATAAATCGAGCACTCTTTCTTTCCCAGTCCTTGGCTTTCCATGAATGGACACTTTCCTTAGAACATGGCATTTCAAAGTCTATAACACCGGAGCCACTGGCTTGTCATCCTCAGGAAAATGTGGTTGAGGGAAAGTGACGCTGCCTGCGGGCGTGAAAGCTCACATGTCCATAGTCAGTCTGCATCCCTGCCTCCTCACCCCATCCTCACCTCCACTGCCGTTATCCACAAAGGAAAGCATCTGTATTCTTGTGGACACAAGCCCCTCAGATGGAATGTTACTTAGTGTTGTCCTGTCAAAGAACTCTGTACCAGCGGGAATCAGGCAGGCTGGGTTGCTGGGCTAGCTTTGATTCTAACTATAGGATTAAGCAGGTATTCAATACTTTGGGTCCCATTAAATATTTCTGCCATAGAAAGAATGGGACTACATTTTCTTTTCTTTTCTCTTTTTTTTTTTTT
>NW_016107426.1:4492898-4505779 GCF_001604975.1 Cebus imitator | reverse complement strand
AGGAAGGAAGGAAGGAGGGAGGGAGGGAGGGGGAAGGAAGGAAGGAAGGAGGGAGGGAGGGAGGGGGAAGGAAGGAAGGAAGGAAGGAAGAAAGGAAGGAAGGAAGGAAGGAGGGACGGGGAAGGAAGGAGAGAATAAGAAAAAGAAAAGAAAAGGCAAGAGTGTCTGATAGGATTATAGTTACAGGTTGGTGCTAGATAGTTATTTTGCCTCAGAAACCACACCCCTGCAAGTGACAAGTGCAAATTCCATTGTACTGATCTGACAGGCTCAGCCCACTGGGCTAATCCCCCCACTCAGCACATTGCCTGGAAGAAAAGTACGTCTGATCTCAAAGGATGGTTTTGGAAAAATAGAGACAGTAGGTTTAGGGTAACTCGCTTTGTTCATCCTTTTTGTTAAGAAACCCATAATTCATGGTAGCTTGCTCATAAATTGTTATTTCAAAGTACTTAAAAACAGACTGAGTGTGGTGGCTCACACCTGTAGTCCCAGCACTTTGTGAGGCCAAGGTGGGCAGATCACTGGAGTCCGGGAGTTGATCAGCCTGGGCAACATGGTGAAACCCCATCTCTAAAAAAAGTGCTGGGCATGGTTGTGTATGTTTGCAGTTCCAGCTGCTCGGGAGGTGGAGGCAGGAGGGTCGCCTGAGCCAGGGAGGCGGACGCTGCTATGTTAGTGCCACTGCAATCCAGCCTGGGTGACAGTGAGACTCTATCTCCAAACAAATAAACAAACACACCAAAGTACTTAAAAATAGTACCTGAACTTCTAGATAATTAGAACATAGGAAGAAATAAGTTTTACATCTTAATTGAGATACTAATTTTTTATCGTTAAAAAAGGCCAGCTGAGGTCGGGCGCGGTGGCTCATGCCTGTAATCCTAGCACTTTGGGAGGCTGAGGCAGGCGGATCACAAGGTCAGGAGATGGAGACCAGCGTGGTCAGCATGGTGAAACCCCGTCCCTACTAAAGATACAACAAATCAGCCAGGTGTGATGGTGCATGCCTGCAATCCCAGCTACTCGGGAGGCTGAGGCAGAAGAATCACTTCAACCGGGGAGGAAGAGGTTGCAGAGTGAGCCGACATCACGCCACTGCACTCCAGCCTGGGTGACAGGGCGAGACTCCTTCTCAAAAAAAAAAAAAAAAAAAAAAAAAAAAACACCCCACCCGACCTATAAAAACATATACACCAAAAAAAAAAAAAAAAAAAAAAAAAATGGCCAGCTGCCATTTCATATTCTAACTTCTACAGAGAGAAATATGCAAAATCATCCGAAGTCTCAAAGCACTGAATTTAAATACCTACCTTTGCCACAACAATAATAATATTCATTGCTCTACATTTCAGCATTACTGCTTTTATCCTAGAATTATCTACTTTAACTATTTTTAAAAATGCAACATGTGTACCTTGCTGAAAAAAAATTTAGAAAACACTGTTAAGTAAAAAGAAGGCAGGAAATCCCGATAACTCCCTCACCCACCTACGAACGACCACACTGACCTGTTTACTTCTTCCCATTGCACTTTTACATTGCTTTACATAAATGTCATTACAGTATACATATTATTCTTTAACTTCTTTTTCTTCATATCAGTGTTTCACTAACATCTTTCTATGAAAGTACATACAAATCTTCCAAGAATTTCAGTTTTTGATTGAGACAGTTGTATGTTTTGGGGTCACTTAACCTCTCTGGGTCTCAGCCCTATCATCTTTAAAATGAGAATTCTGACCTCAAAGCATTGTTGAAAGGGCTGAACAAGGTAATGTATTTAGCTCAGAAATGGACCTTTGCTAATGGAACTTAATAAAAGTTAATGCACTTGTCCCTTGGAATCTGCTGGAGATTGGGTCCAGGAAAGCCCCCATTCTCCAGATGTTAAGCAGTTCCATAAAATGGGAAGTGTTTGCATATAACCTATGCACACCCTCTCACACACATCGAATCATCTTCAGATTACTTATAGTACCTAATATAAGTGCTATGTAAAATCATTGTTATACTATATTTTAAGATTTATATATATGTCTCTGTGTGTGTACACACACACACACACACACACACACACACACACACACACACACACACATAAATCTTAAATCTATCTGTATATAGCCAGAGACTTGCTCTGTTGCCCAGGCTGGAGTGCAGTGGCCCAATCTCAGCTCACTGCAGCCTCTGCTTCCCAGGTTCAAGTGATTCTCCTGCCTCAGCCTCCCGAGTTGCTGGGATTCCAGACGCCCACCACCACGCCTGGCTAGTTTTTATATTTTTAGCAGAGACAAGGTTTCACCATGTTGGCTAGGCTGGTCTCAAACTCCTGACCTCAGGTGATCCACCCACCTCGGCCTCCCAAAATGCTGGGATTATAGGCATGAGCCACCATGTCTGGCCAAGATTTATATTTTTAATGGGAGTATTGTCATTTTTAGTTGTATTTCCTTAATATTTTTGATTTGCAGTTGGATGAACTCACAGATATGGAACTGGATGCAAAGGGTTGACTGCACTATTATCTATCTTAATGGCTGTATAGTGTTCTAGCATATGGAAGTACCATAATCCATTTAGCCATTTTCTTCTTGGTGGACATTTAATCATTCCCCTTTCTCGTGCAACTATAAACACAAAATACCGTGCTAAGCATCCTTTTACACACGATTGGCAGTATGTACAATTTTTTTGGCATAAACTCCTGTAAGTGAAATTGCTAGGGTACAAGGTATGTGCATTTTAAATACACACAGTGATAGATTTTTTTGAAGAGATACTGTAGCCACTTAAACTCCCTCCACAATTTTTCTTTTAACTTTCATTGTGGCATTATGGGATATACAGAAGTTTGTCATTATTGTTATTTTGTCATAAAATTAACACTGCCAGAAATTTTCTTTATTTTTTTCTGGCCTTGGTGTCATGCTAAGTTTAAATATATATTTTTGTATATTTCTTTTTAGTAATTTTATAGCTTTCAAAATGTCATTAAGTTATTAATTCATAAAAATGTATTTTTGTGTATGGTTTGAAGTAGACAAAGATTAGTGAGGGTTTATTTTTTCTAAATGGTGTTGATAGTTGTTATACATGTATAAATGAGGTATATTTACCTCAGTGTATGATATTTTGTGTGGTAATATTCTGAAGTTCGCTTTCTTTTTTTTTCCCACTCAGTAATATGGTTTATAATATATATATTATATATATTATAAATATTTTTGTGCCAGTGCAGAGAACACTATGTCTCTCTCTTTTTTTTCCTTTTTTTGAGACGTAGTCTCGCTCTGTCCCCAGGCTGGAGTGCAGGGGTGCGATCTCTGCTCACTGCAACCTCTGCCTCCCAGGTTCACGCAATTCTCCTGCCCCAGCCTCCGAGTAGCTGGGACTACAGGCACGCACCATCATAACTGGCTAATTTTTATAGATTTAGTAGAGATGAGGTTTCATCATATTGGCTAGGCCGGTCTCAAACTCCTGACCTCAGGTGATCGTCCACTTCAGCCTCCCAAAGTGCTTGGATTATAGGCGTGAGCCACGGCGCCTGGCAGCTCTACCTTATCTTTTTCTACTTATGCGTCATATTCACAGTATGGTCCTGGTATAGTTTATTTAGCCAGTCCCTGTTGATAGTCATTTGGAGTTTCCTATTTTTTACTATTCCAGGCTATTCCATTGCCATACTGTCTTACTATGAACATGTGCCAATGTTTCTTAGGGAGATAGAGAGAAGTGAAATTATTGGGTCAATGCATGTCTTTTATTTCAATAGGCACTGCAAAATGGGCTTCTAACTTGGTTTGCCAATTTTACATTCATACCAGTAGTATATAAAAGCAACCTTGCTTATTTAAGATCTCATTTTTATCAATACCAAATTCCAGAGTCCTTTTCCAGACTCTATTCTATTCTACTGATTTGTCTGTTTCACTGTTTTGGGAGAATTTGGAATATTTATGAACCAGGGTCAGGCCTAAAAGCCATGTAATGATTCCCACTTCTTTATACATAAACATGTAAGACAACTCTTTTTCTATAATCAGCTCCAAAAATGCTTGAGTGAGCTTTTTGTGCAGTCGTCTTCCTCTCTTTTCTGCAAAGGTGTCAGAGTTTTCAAAGAATTACAAAGGTGTTAGAGTTTTAACTCTTTGGGGAAACACTGTTAACTATTTTAAGGCACAGCTACCAGAACTATGACTAATGCAATAGAGACAAAAATTGGAGAGAATATTTTTAAAAGTTCTCTATATGCCCTTCTGAAATGGATTCTATCAGTTCTGGGAGATGGGACAATAGATGGGTATCAAGGTTTCTTGGCCAGACACGGTGGTTCATGCCTGTGATCACAGTACTTTGGGAGGTTGAGGCAGGAGGATTCTTTGAGCCCAGGAATTCGAGACCTGTCTGGGCAACATAGTAAGACTCTGTCTCTACAAAAAACAAAAATTTAGTTGGGCATAGTGGCACATGCCTGTAGTCCCAGCTACTTGGGAGGCCGAGGTGGGAGGAGTGCTTGAGCCCAGGAGGTTGGGGCTACAGTGAGCGGTGACTGCACCACCACACTTTAGCCCGAGTGACAGTGAGACACTGTCAAAATAAAAAGAAAGAAAAAGAAAGAAAGAGAGCGAGAAAGAAAGAAAGAGAAGAAAAGGAAAGAAAGAAAGAGAGAGAGAAAGAAAGAAGGAAAGAAAAGAAAAGAAAGAAAGAAAAAAAAATTTCCCAGTTCTTTATGTGATCCTATGGTGGCTGTCATTTCCCCTTGGTTCTCTGTCCAGGGGGAAATCCGAGGCATAGCAGTAGGGAAGAAAGGTCTCTTGTCATTGCTGTTATTGCTTGGCCTCTTTTCCTCACCTTGAGGCTGGAGAGTGCTTTAGGGTATAGAACATGATGCTTTGAGAGTGAACATTGTCAGAGCCGGGGACACAAATTCCTAGAACAGAAATTGTTTAGTTACTGAAGTTTTACAATATACTCTGCCAGCGGGTACAAGTGCTTTCTCATTTTTCTTCCTTATGAACACTTTTTGGGCCTTGATCACGCATTTATTCTTCCAAATAAACATTACAATTAGCCTATAAAGTTTGAATATGGGATTAGAGTTTTTGTTTGTGTCACATCTATTCATTTACTTGGAAAAGTTAATCTGTTTATCATAATGAGTCTTATCAAATGATTTTTCTTTAATTAGAGAAGGTTTAGAATAGAGTTATTAATGTGGATTGGCCATAATTAAAATATTCCCATGAAATAGGAATCTGTCTCTCAATATTACAGTGTCACATATCATACATTATAGAAGAGCAACAAAGGTGGCATCAGAGACTTCACTTAAACAGAATCAGACTTCACAGTAATGGTAAAAACCACAGCAAGCTAGAAACCCGAAAGAATAGTCAACTGAGGCCGGGCATGGTGGCTCATGCCTGTAATCCCAGCACTTTGGGAGGCCAAGGTGGGCGGACCACTTGAGGTCTGGAGTTCAAGATCGGCCTGACCAATATGGTGAAACCCTGTCTCTACTAAAAATACAAAAATTAGCCAGACGTAGTGGTGCATACTTGTAATCACAGCTCCTTGTGAGGCTGAGGCAGAAGAATCACTTGAACCCGGGAAGCAGAGGTTACAGTGAGCCTAGATTGCACCAATGAACTCCATGCTGGGTGACCGAGTGAGACTCCATCTCAAAAAAAAAAAAAAAAAAAAAAAATAGTCAACAGAAAGGTCAGTGTTTGGAACTCCCTCAACTCCCAAAGGTTCAGCTGTCTCTCATTTGTTGGTTCATGGGCCCTCCTAGAAAGTCTTTAAGAATTAACATGTTTTTAAAGAGGTGGGGAAGTTAAGATGAAATGTAAATAAATGAAACAAAAACAGAAAAACGAAGGTGAGGATAATTAGAAACTAAATTTGATTTTTTTTTTTTTTTTTTTTTTTTTTTTATATGGCTTGTTTTTTTTTTTTTGCCTCCCACCATGATTTCAAAGCTGGGAACTACTACTTAATTTCAAAAATAATTCAGGTGTTAGGAATGTGAGAGAGATATCATTTCTCTTCTTATTTTATTATGAAGTTAAGTTGAAATTCTGTTAAATGTATAAAAATCAATGTGAAGTATATGCATTATGTGACAGGTCCATCTAAAGTTATCTTGTATAGAATATAGGGCAGATACAATGGAGCAGCCAAGCACATGTAATTTACCCAACAAATCTAAAGCATTCCCACATTGATTTTTTTTTTTTTCCAGTTTTCTAGCCCCCAGTCACTGAACAGAGAAAAAATGGCTTACTTTCATAACATGGGATAGTTAAGGTTACAAAACATTCATCTTCATGCTCTCTAATTCCGAACTGTCTTTCTGTTGCTTTTCTTGATGGGGTTTTATTTAGGTCATTTAAAAAACATTTGTCTTCTCTAACATGTTATGACAAGAGAATAAAATAGTTTTTAAAAATGTTCTAATTGGTGATTAATTTTGCCCCTAAAGTTATATTATACTAGTGTTGTTTTTAATGTTTTTACTACTTCCAAATGCAATTATCTTGAAATAACTATGAACAGAAAAATGTACATAACTGAAATGCCAAGCTTTCATAATGTGTTAAAGTACCTAACTTAGTAACTAGAATAAAAGGGACACCAGAAACCATTTTGGATACTGTAATTGTAAGTTAATTTACTATGGAAATTACATGCGTATGTATTTCCAGTTTAAAATAATTAAGCTTATTCCTCCCTCCCCCAAATGCTTTCACTGGCCAGATGAGACAGTCGTGAATGCATGAGTTCATACATACACAAAAAATAAGCCATGGGATTACCTACTGTACATAACAACAAAGGATCTGTCTGTAATGTCCAGATCGGCATAAACAAGTGATATTTGATTCCCTGAACCACACATCATCTTCACCAACTGCAGATTGACTTGCATTTTAACGAGAGCCGACGACTGTAAAATATGGTCAGATAAATATTTGAAAATCCAAATAACAGTGGAGCGATGATACTTAAACATCACCAAGCCTTAGGGATGTTGTATGTCTCTAGCTGTAGCTGCCTCTGCTGTTTTATTTACTCAGAAGTATCATTAATACCAAAGATCTATAACCTTTGGTGCCAATATGTCATTCTCTCTCTTCAAGTGTTTAGTAGTTGCATGCTTATCTATTTCAGTCAAATGTATTTCTTATCAAAAAAAGAGTGAGAGACCCGACAATACAGTTATCGAATTTTTTCAGCTGAGACCCCCATGCCATTCAGCATTCAGACATGCTTGCACTTGATTGATGGATGGGTTTGTGACAAATAAAACTGGGATCAACAGCTTTGCACCTTTCCCCCCATCAGAGACCAGAGGAAAGCGTAACTCTACAACAATAGTGGGATTAGGGATGCATTAGCTCCCCATCGACCAAAACCATCCATTCCCATCAATACTTTGCACGTAATAACCTGAAGCTATGATAAGGAAACAAAAGAAGGGGCAAAGGGACAGGAGAAGACAAATCAATAAAAGAAAGGAATGTCTCAAAGATGCAACATCCAAATGAAGATTTTTTTTTTCTTTTTCTGCATTACTGGGCTAATGTCCCTGAATGTGGAAACAATACCTCACCCAGAGTTTTGTCAGGGGAAGTAGATTGACATGTTGCTTAAACACAGGTTTAGCATCTACCGATTGATATTTAGACGAGTTTGTTTGTTTTTTGAAGGCAAAAAGATGTGGTGTAGTATTTATTGTTAACCTGTGTCTCTAAATTGCTCTTAAATAAAAAGAATGTTTTCACCTGAATGATTCTGATTCTGTGGGGCAATTCTGTGATAATTAGAACACTCTCCTGTATAGACAGTTTTAACGTACAAATCCTTAGCACGGTCGCAAACATTCTCTTAAATATGATTTAGAATGAAGAATCATAATGGACTAGTTTACTAAGATTTGTATACAGTATATATTTTTCTATTATCAGAAAGAGACTGATACCCCTTTAACAAAAACTAACACTGGTCCTAGGAGAGTCTTACTTTTCTGGGTAGAATTTTTTTTTTGTAAAAATCTTTCTACATAAAAAATGTATCTTCATTCTCAATTCATAGGACATTTTGATGATAATTTCATCATTTTTCCACAAACAATGGACCGTTAAGCTTATTTATTCAGGTTTTTTGTTCCTTTTCTTTAGAGAGCTTTTGATTTTTGTATCACCTATCATATTTTTCTTAATATACAATTTATTCTAATTGGCCATTGAATGGGCCAGTATGGTTTTCTCCTGGTGCGGATGAACATTAGTGATATTTGTTCTCCCTGAAGAAGATGTGTGAGGGAGGACAAACCCAAGTTCTCATTGTGGAGCCGCTGATCTTGGGAAAGGCACTTCATCATTTTGCTTCAGTTTTCAGACTTAGAATAAGCAGAGAATTACACTGTCTAATTCATCATCACCATCATCACCATCATCACCATCATTATTAATACTATCATTATTCTTCATTGACACACTGCAGTGCTTCATTTCCTAGTCAAAGTTTGCAAAGTGTTGAGAAGAAAAAAAGCCATTTAGTTTCATTTTCATTTTTAGTTCTATGGGAGGATGGAAGCCCCTTCCCTTTATTTAAGTAAATGTACAAAGAAATGAGAGAAATTGCCCCATCTCCAAACAAATGTGTAGAAGATTCTTAGGATAGGACAATGGCTTCTAAACTACAGACCAGAAAATCCGAGAGACTCACAGAGTTTCTAGGTTAAAAATAATATAGGTATGCTTTATTGTTTTATTTGTAAGAAAAATTCTAGTTTCATCACCAATGTTCAAATCTCATTTTGATGGGGAGAAATGCCAGATATAGGTGATGGGGAGGAAGGCAGCAAATCACGCTGCCATGTGTGTACCCATGCAACAATCTTGCATGTTCTTCATGTGTACCCCAAAACCTAAAATGCAATTTAAAAAATCTAATTTTGGGCAATATGAAGTCAGCCCACATGTGGTTATGGAATCAACTGTATGTGTAAAGGCAGATGTTGGCTTGTGTTATTGAAAGTCATGGGTCTTTAGTCAGGAAATGTGATAGTGTTTCTATAATTCCAAAGAGAATACTCTATTAATTATGATTTTAGAAGTATTCTTTGGACCTAAAATGGTTAAGATTATTAAAGCCATATACATTTGACATTTTCAGTTGCACAGCATTTCATATATGTTAGCATAGTTGCTACTTGCTCTAAAAATCTCTGAACTGAAAGCCTTTAAGGTAAAAACCTGATTGAAAGTATATTTAATCTCCCAATTTGACCTATTTTGTAATTTGTATAATCTAGCAGGCATTTTCTTTCATCTTCTAAATACAAGGCCAATCTTGGCACACTCCAGGTAAGTGATTTTGAGGGGGGCATATTTGCTGAAGTCGGATGAGCCCCCAGTATCCAATACTGATGTCTGTGAGTTTCATCCTCAGTAAGACCTGTCACTACTGGCACATATGTTACCTTAAAAGTTCAAGCAGATGCTGACCTCTGACTCTAGCTGCCTTTATATGCGTGTGGAGGAAGAGTTCCAGGGTGTCACTCTTATTGCCCAGGCTGGAGTGCAATGGCGCAATCTCAGTTCACCACAACCTCCGCTTCCTGGGTTCAAGCGATTCTTCTGCCTCAGCCTCCCAAGTAGCTGGGATTACAGGCATGTGCCACCATGCCTGGCTAATTTTGTGTTTTTAGTAGAGATGGGGGTTTCTGCATGTTGGTCAAGCTGATCTCGAACTCCCGACCTCAGGTAATCTGCCCATGTCGGCTTTCCAAAGTGCTGGGATTACAGGCATGAGCTACCATGCCCTGCCAGGCCTAGTATTTTAATATAAAATAAGCTGGATCTAAGTTTTAATATAAATAGTAGCATGACCTTTGTTGCTACTGCGAAACATACAGTATGTGTCTGATTAAATCTTTTCCTTACTGCATAGTCAACCTTCAAGTTTTCTGTGACAGCCTTTTAAAGTGCTCTTACACTTATGACACTGCACAGAACTCTCTAAATTGGTCCCATGAAGATCCCAGTGACTATGCCGTATAAATGAAGATGTGAGGTTTTCATATATGCACTTATTTGGACTCAAGCAGAACAAAGCAATTGTCCTCTGCATGGCAGTTGAGTATGTAAATCTTTGGATGATGCTTGAATAGATGTTGCATGTTACCTATTTTCTTTGTGTATATATCTTCCAGGAAGGTATGTGTCTTTGGAAAAATGTGTCTTGTGCAGGACTCATTGTATATTGCCTAACATGCTACCTGTAGATACTCTAGAAACATTAAATATTAAAGGGAAAAGAATATACACATGTATTCACTGAGGATAAATATAGATACATTTCTAAAGAAATTACAAATCATAAGCAATTGTTCATGTTTCAGACATATTCATACAAAAAAAATCAAAGCATACAGGTATAATGTTCAATGGAAAAGACTCTGCTGTCATTGCAGAACTAATAGTCCGAAGACAAAGTGTCTCACGTTTACTAGAGTCACCATTATAAAATTTATATCATTTGGCTTAATTGAAATTGTGTACTGTACACAAATCCAGAGTGTATTTGAATGTAGAGATAATACATTAAAGCTAAACATAAAACATGACGACTGAAATTCCAAATGTAAAATAGGCGTTTTGAAAACTTGCAAAGTTTTTTCTCCTCTTCTATGCCAAGTGCCAAATCTCCTCATGTGTGTTTTTTTCTTTTTCATATTCAGAAAGAATCAGAGCTACTCTGAAGCAAGTGTTCACAAACTACTGCCTACAGGCTTGCCATCTATTAAAAAACACATAAGTATATAGCTTTATTGTGGCACAGCCATGCCATTTGTGTAAGTATTTTTCCATGGATGCTTCTGCACTTCAAGGGCAGAGTTGATTAGCTGAGACAAATACCATGTGCTATTGACAGATACTGTTATGGATTGGACTGTGTCCTTCCCAAACCCCACCCTAATTCATATGTTGAAGTCCTAACCCCCAGCACCTTTGAATGTGACTTTATTTGGAAACATGGTCTTTGCAGATGTAATTAGTTAAGTTAGAATGAGGACATATGGAGTAGGGTGGGCCCCTAATTCAACATGACTGGTATCCTTCTAAAAAGGGTGAACTGGGACACAGATATCCACCCGGGGATAATGTCACATGAAGAGGAAGACAGAGATTGGAGTGACGCAGCTGAGGAATGTCAAGGATTGCCAGCAAACCACCAAAAGCTACAAGAGAGGCATGGAACAGATTCCTGCAGCCCTCAGAAAGAACCAACCCCGCCAATACCTTGTTCTCAGATGTCTGGTCTCCAGAACTGTAAGACGACCCATTTTTACTGTTTAAACCACCCAGTTTGTGGTACTTTGCTACAGCTGCCTTAGCAAACTAGTATACTGCATGAGTCACAAAATTCATAATGCTTACTATCTGGCCGTTTATAGAAAAAGTTTGCCAACTCCTACTGTAAGGCACTGCTTTATGATCTTGGTGGAATTAGTAAGTCAGAATTAGTCACAAGTAACTTGGTGGGATATGGAGGTCTCTGCTGCTCCAGAATAGGAATGATGCTTGTTGATTTTGCCTGTAGACATTTTAAAACACACACACAGTGTTCAAGTCTTTGGATAGCTTGAATTTCTATGAAGTAGTATCTATAGCAGATAGTGAGGAAGTTACTAAAGGATTAAAAATTAACGTAGTCTGAATTTGAGTCATCATAAGGTCAAAAATGGTCATTTGACTAAATTTAAGCTTTTCAAACCTGAATGCCATTCCATTAGCTGTTTGCTTAGGCCCATCTTTGGTTTAAGCAAAACACTGCCTAGAAGTTTGAAGCTTTTTAACAATAAAAACAAAATTTATGAGAAATTTCTGTGATTTATGTATCAGCGGAACGCAACCATCTGCTTTACATTTCTCATGAAATGCACATGAGGTTAGAATTAAAGCACTGGTTGCTTGGGAAGGGACGGCCATCATGTGACAAGATGTTTGCTTTTGCTGATCCCATCCCTATTTGGAAAGCATATGGAGACATTTTGCCTACCTTAAAAAAAAAAATCTCAATCTTTTGCCTTGTAATTAATGATCAGAAAGGAAAAATCACTTTTGGAAAAACCCCTTTTTGGAGAAAATGACCAAATGCTTAAGAATTCAAAATATTTCATGTAATCCAATATTGAATACCTATGCCATTTTCCTTGAAGCAATATCTATTTTCAAATGTTTTCTTGACCCATGACCCATGACCAAAATTGACAAAAGGGCTTTGTAAATAGATCCCTAGAGAGCTCAACCTTAAGAAAGAGACCACGTAGGCTGGGCGCAGTGGCTCATACCTGTAATCCCAGCACTTTGGGAGGCTGAGGCGGGTGGATCACCTGAGGTCAGGAGTTCGAGACCAGCCTGGCCGACATGGTAAAACCCCATCTCTACTAAAAATACAAAAATTAACTGGGCATGGTGACACATGCCCATAATCCCAGCTACTCAGGAGGCTGCGGCAGGAAAATCGCTTGAACCTGGGAGGCGGAGGTTGCAGTGAGCTGAGGTTGCGCCATTGCACTCCAGCCTGGGCAACAAGAGTGAATCTCTGTCTCAAAAAAGAAGAAGAAGAGGAAGAAGGAGGAGGAGAAGGAGGAAGAAGAAAAAGAAGAAAGAGGAAGAAGGAGGAGAAGAAGAAGAAGAAGAAGCAGGGGGAGAAGGAGAAGGAGAAGGAGGAAGAAGAGGAAGGAGAAGGAGAAGGAGAAGAAGGAAGAAGAGGAAGGAGAAGGAGAAGGAGAAGGAGAAAAGAAAGAGATCGGCCGGGCGCGGTGGCTCAAGCCTGTAATCCCAGCACTTTGGGAGGCC
>NW_016107426.1:4465233-4492628 GCF_001604975.1 Cebus imitator | reverse complement strand
AAAGAGACCATGTGGCACTTAGGAACAGGTGTTCTCTAAACTCTTGCTCTTCAAAGGGTGATCTTCAGGCCAGCGGCATCAGCGTCACCTGGGACCCTATTAGAACTGCAGAACCTCCAGCTGCACTTGGACCTAATGGATGAAAACTCACGTTTGAACAAGCTCTAGAGGTGACATAAGCACGTTAAAGTTTGTGAAGCACTGGTCTCTGTTTCTTAACTCTTGGAACATGAGCTAGTGAGACACATACGAGCTAGTTCTCCTCCGTCAAACCACTTGGGATCAGTGGCTGTGGCTTCTTGGCTCCTGTCTCCCTCTTGCACCATTCTCTTCTTCCTGAGGTCCTTGCTAGAGAATGAAGCCCTTACCATGTCAGTCACTTTTCTAAGTGCCATATATATATTTAATTATTTAATCTTTGAAACAAGCTTACGAGGCAGCACTATTAACTTCCTTGTTTGACAGATAAGGAAACGGAGGCACACAGAAGTAACTTGCCCAAAGTTAGACAGCTTGGACATTGTAAAGCCTGGGTTCAAACAAAGTTACTCTGGCTGCAGAGCCCACGCTCTCAACCATTAACCACTCCACCATATTGCCTTTCACATTGTGAAAACACTGTTCTAAGTATTCTTCATGAAAATTAATGTAGACAAGACACCACTTTATAGAACGGACAAAGGAGCCCCAAATACACTGAAAGTAAGAGAGGCATGTTCACAAACTACTTCTTATACCTGCTCAAATCACTGGGTAGAATCCTAACATGTCTAAGAAATAGAGTCAGAGCCTGGAACTTACAGACTTTATATTGCTTACAATTCCAAACAAATTTATTTTGACAGATTGGAAAAACCTGATCTTATATTCATGTCAGTCCTGCTGCTGCAGACGTAGTTTTGTTTTAATACTGTTCCTGTAACATGCTAAGCTCCAAATCCCTTGGTTTGTTTGGATATACTTGGATGCCCTGAGGGCACTTTATGGCATGGTACTCAGAGTTCATCTCATGGGACTGTTTTGTGGGACCAGTTCCCACCATATTCCAAGCCTGCATGGCTACAGAGGACTCAAGGCTACATCTGGACCATTTTTTGGTTGCACAGGGGAAGGCAGCTGTCAGACTGAAGTCAGGAAGCTGTGGCCCTGGCTTGAAAGTTCTTCATCCAAATTCTTGCTTTACTCAGTGAAATCATTCCATCCTCTACCCTCCCCAAATGAGATGGATGGTCTTACATATATGTGGATGGAGCTCCACCCACGCACTCATAGCCGCTCTCAGCGAAATGAATTTCAAACATTAGCAAACAGGTAAGAGTATATTTGTGTGTGTTTGGGAGAGGTAAACTAAAATATATTGTACCCTCAGCTGATTCTGAGCTTCGCTTTTGGTCATGTGGGAAGCAGGGGAAGGGGAATTGCTTGAAGATAATGGGGTCTACTTCTCTTTCTCCGGAACAAGACACATCTCCAGTATATACCCTGAGATCTATTGGTCCTTAGCACAATTCAGCATGACTAAGAGGTCTGAAGTACTGTCACGGAACAAAGAACACCAGGACTCTGAAGACTCAATCTTAACTATGTCACTTTTTAGCTATGTGAGCCTGGGTGTGTTACTTGAACACTACCGGAAACTGGGGTTAATGATTCTTACCTAAGGATCTTTGTGATCATTAAAGGAGGTCACTTGTGTGAAAGCCTTGGCATGATGGTGCCTGCCAATTTTGAAATATCAATATGTGTTCATTTTTTTTCCTTTCTTTCAGCTCCTTTTTTTTTGTTTTTTTTTTGAGGTGGATTCTCACTCTATTGCCCAGGCTGGAGTACAGTGGTGCAATCTCCGCTCACTGCAACCTCCATCTTCCGGGTTCAAGTGATTCTCCTGCCTCAGCCTCCTGAGTAGCTGGGATTACACACTCAGCTCCTTTCTGTATTTTTAATAGAGATGGGGTTTCACCATGTTGGCCAGGCTGGTCTCGAACTCCTGACCTCAAGTGATCCACCTGCCTCAGCCTCCCAAAGTGCTGTGATTACAGGTGCGAGCCACCATGCCTGGCTCAGCTGCTATCGTAAGACTTGGTCTCTTTTAATCATAATTTTACACAACTGATGATTCTTCTGTCTGTCTTCTATACTTTAATGCATTTACAGCCCTTCCCCTAAAACTCATGAAGTACCTAGGGTTCATTTTCAGCACCCTATCTTGGCTTTGGTTTCTCACTTCCTAGCTCCTGGAGTACGATGCTAGTGACGGTCACATCTCATGGGCAAGAGTCTTGCCTGCCCTAAGTTCTGCACCCCAGACAGGCTGGATAGCAGTGAAAGGATCGGCAGAGGGTCAGACTAGAGAGGACCGGAGGTTCAGGTGCTAATGATGTGGGTCCTATGTATGTGTATGTGTTTAGGGAGAAACTATAATTATTAGTAATAATATACAACAATTTAATAAAGTATTTCCCCATTTAAACCACACAGCAGCTCTGCAAGGTAGGTATTATTATCTCTTCTCTGCAAGTAAGAATGCTGAGGCTCAGGGAAGTTAAATAACCCAAGTTACACAGCTGTGTGGCTGTGGTGGAGAGAATGCTACTCACCACATGATTTTCTCTTCCTGGACACTAGGGAAGATATTTCCTAGCCTCTCTTGTAATTTGGTTGGGCCTTGTGACTGGATGTTAGCCAAAGGAATTAGGGCACAGATGTCTTGTAAGCCATTTCTGGGAGTGGCCCCCAAAAGGGTCCCTTTAGGTCTTGCTTTTCCTATGAAGGTGGTCTTGGAAAACATGCAGTCCGTGGTGGAGCCATGGGATAAAGAGGGCCACCCAGCCCTTACGACATAAGCAATCATGACACATTGGATATTTGGGGGTGAGCTGAGTGACAGAACTGGACTTTAGAGTCAAGTTGTCTGGACATCAACGTTTCAACACACTGGGGCACATGGATTTTTCTTTCTTTCTTTCTTTCTTTCTTTCTTTTTTTCTTTTTCAGTTGAGGCCTTACTCTGCCACCCAGGCTGTAATGCAAGGGTGCGCACATGGCTCACTGCAATCTTGAACTCCTGGGCTCAAGTGATCCTCCTGCCTCAGCCTCCAGACTAGCTAGGACTACAGACTCATGCCACCCCCAACCCCCAGCTAATTTTTTACTTTTTTGTAGAGATGAGGTCTTGCTATGTGCTCAAGGCTAGTTTCAAACTCCTGGGCTCAAGTAATCCTCCTGCTTCGGCCTCCCCAAATTATAGGCATGAGCCATCATGCTCAGCCTACAGTTTCTTGATATTGACATTGATGATTGACATTAGAGAGTAAATAAAATACAAAGAAAGAGAGAAAAGAAAAGTTAAAAATGCGTCTCGGTTACAAAGAAATAATACTAATTGCAATTGTTCAGGTAAATTAACACATAATTACCACTCAAAAAATAATGAATAACTATAGATAAGTTTTGTTTCATTTTGGAATTCTCTGTTAAAATGAAACAAAACTTATAAGTTAAAAGCCAACAAAGCACCAACTTTGATGCTTAGAGATCCATGCTTGATGGCCGTAGTTATTCCAGCACAGTAATCGTGTTTAGAACCTTAAAAGATTAGAACAATATGGGTTACCAGTGAATAAATGCTAGAAGGAGGTCCTTCTGAAAATCCTAGGCATAGGATTCTGGGAGTATAGGCTGACTTATACTAACTGGGTTTTAAGCCATACAAGATAATATTATACAGACACTGCAGAGGTTGTTAGAAGCAATCTCAGACTTACCTGATACTTTGTTTTCAGTCATATGTTTACCGCTAGGTAGATCAGTTTCAGCAGCTGTGCTGCATTATCACAGCTATCTCGAAGGCATGTTTACAGGTTATGTGTTTTATACAGTACAAGCCTCTCACAGTCAGAATCATAATAATCTCCTGCCTAGTGACTCACGCCTGTAATTCCAGCACTTTGAGAGGCTGAGGCGTGCAGATCACTTGAGGTCAGGTGTTCGAGACCAGCCTGGTGAACATGGTGAAACCTCATTTCTGCTAAAAATACAATAATTAGCCAGGCATGGTGACTCATGCCTGTAATCCCAGCTACTCAGAAGGCTGAGGCAGGAGAATCACTTGAACCCAGGAGGTGGGGGTTGCAGTGAGCGGAGATTGTGCCGCTGCACTCCAGCCTGGGTGACACAGACTGTCTTAAAAGGAAAAGAAAATGTATTGTAATATTCCATTTTAGGATAAAAAAAACTCAGACCTTTTAAAGGAACTTAAACACAAGAAAGGTATATTTCCTCTAACAGCAGAAAACTTACATAACATCTTTTACGTGTAATTGCTTTCAGTATATTAGCCTATTCAATTCTCACAACTGCGTGAGAACAGGGAGGCCACAGAGAGGTGATCTGTCCAAAGTTACACAGCTTGGAAGGGGAAAAGCCAGGATGTGAATGCAGCCAATTTGGCTGGAGAGCCCACCCCCTTAACCACCATGCAGGCTGCTGCCTCTCGACACCACATCCACAGCACTTCCTATGGGCCAGGAACTGTTGGAGCATGCTCACTACATACTCTGCTTTTTGTCTGCAAACAACTTATCTGACAAGTCAATATGGGCTTTCACAAAACCTTCATTTCGAGCATGCTTCACATTTAAACCTGTAGGGCCAATGCCATGCTGCCAGAACAATTAGAGGAAATTTGATTAGCTACTCCATAGGCCGACTGTTCCAACAAGAAGATTTTGCAAATAAATTAACTTTTAGTGTTGGCAAACATCAGTGATGACTAACAAGACAGGAAAATGCCAGAGTTTACAAACATCACAACGTATAACATTAATTGGTATTCTTTACTAAAAGTCTTCTGTGTGGGACAGGTGTTACAGGCCATAAGGTTCTACATCATTATTTTATTTATATCTCAAAACAACTCGATGAGGTATATGTTAATTATTTAACTGAATCTCAAATGTCATAGGTTGTAATTACACAATTATGTACCAGTAAGAAAACAAAAAGTGTTGGCAATTGAGTGAAGACACACCATCGGTTCTAACACGCATTCTAATGTCAGAGATGCTAAAATGTGAAAAAAATGTATCCTACTCTGATGAAATATGGCCTCATTCCCATCATATAGATGAAGAAATAGACTTTATGAAGTTAAATTGCCCAAGATCACACGGTTAGCAAGTGCTGCAGCCTGAGCTCACATCCAGGTGGATCTGACTGGAAGCCCATGCTCTTAACAATTTGATAGAGTGTCTCAGTCTGCGTTTGTGGCGCATAAAGTGACATTAAATACTGCTTTGTTGCTGTTCAATGGATCATCAGTACATTGTAGGCTGGCAACTGAAATCCTGAGATGACTTTTCAGGGTTTGATTATCCATTAAGATAGTTTAAACTGACCAAACAGGCCTAGAAAAGGAAACCAGTCTGCTCCATTTCAGCTATGTAGGCAGCTTCAACATTACAGCTTTCAAGAAATAGTTTGTGTCTCATTGTCCTGAAATCATTCCTCACTCTAGCTTATAATAAAAAGAAACTTTTTTTTTTATATAAAATAAGACCTTTGTTTCTGAAGACATTGCTTGGCCTGCTCTTCAGCTCACAAATAAAATACAATGTCTTTTTCTTTTAACAACTCAAGATGTTTCCTAACTATGGCAGGGTTTGGGATTTGAGAGCAAGCAAAGAAGACCACAGGAAGCTTAAAGAAGCAGACAGCAATTTCATAAAAACGCTTTTCGCCATAAAGACCCACAAGACAGGAAAACAGAAAACGCTTCGCCATAAAGACCCACAAGACAGGAAAACAGAAAGTGCGTACATACTTCACTCACAATTCCAGGTTTTTTCCTAAGAGGCAGCAGCAGTTTAAACATTGCCTTCCTCTTGTGTAGAATCACACATGTACACTATACAACTTCGCTTTCTGTTCTAAAAGCATTGTGAGCTATTGTTTTTTGATGGTCTCTTGAGGCTAAGGAAAAATGTTATTGGTAGTCTGAAAGAATAGGTTTTAATATAGGCATTTAATTTTCTTTCCATATACTCCCTGATTAAAACAAGCTTTGCCCCATTTTCTACTTTTCTTTGAAAACCCTCTTTACCCACATCAACAAAACAGCACACTGACTGTAGCTGTGACTTTGGCCCTGTTGCCCGGGCTTCAGATGCAGCTGGATTCATCTCTTACACTGTGGCCAAGCACTGAGTCAACTTTGATGACACTGGCATCATTTAACTTCTAGTTTTAAAATTGTTTAGTTTTGTTCTCCAAAAAGTTAAACTAAATGATGGTATGATATCATTTATTAAATATAATTCTTTTTGAGATTAGTTGAGAAGAAGTTTAAAAAAAAACATACTGCTCCTGCCGGGCGCGGTGGCTCATGTCTAATCCCAGAACTTTGGGAGGCCAAGGCGGGTGGATCACGAGGTCAGGAGTTCAAGAGCAGCCTGGTCAACATGGTGAAACCCCATCTCTACTAAAAATACAAAAATTAGCTGGGCGTGGTGGTGGGTGCCTGTAATCCCAGCTACTCTGGAGGCTGAGGCAGGAGAATTGTTTGACCATGGGAGGCGGACGTTGCAGTGAGCTGAGATTGGGCCATTGCACTCCAGCCTGGGTCACAGCGCGAGATTACGTCTCAAACAAACAAACAAACAAAATGTACTGCTCCTTACCAATTACTGAAATTAGCAGAATATTTAAATTCTCTAGGATAAATATATATAAATTCAACTTACAAAAGTGGGGCTATTTGGGGCATTTAGAGTTATCCCCCTCATCCATGATAATATTATACTATGATTAGTATTTCTGGGCTATAGAACTAATATGCTACTTATTTCTATAAATACTTTTTTTATTTCATGTATTTTTCCTCTAATTATTTTTAAAAGTAAAAAAGTAACAAAAAAAACCCCCAAATTCAACTTAGATATTACCATAGTTCAGAGAGGTCAAGAAAACCACTAGAGAGTGCCAGTTTAGATTCACCCAGGTTTAACTGCAAACCACTTGCTTTAAAAAAAAAAGCACACTGCTTTTTCATGATCACATTTAAGTTATACCTATTGGAGCTAGATCAACAAACGTGCTTTGATTTCGAGAGACAGAATATGGAATATTCTGATAAGACTTAATACTGACATAAACATAACCAGAAAAGAAAATGTTAAAGTACACAAATTGGAAGTCTGGGCTTGGATCCAGTGTTCACACAACTAGAATGAATGTTTGAGTTGTGTTGGGATTAAACAGTCAGTTCTGATTCATTCAGTTCCACTGACATGAGCCCTTTCTGTGAGCTGGATACTGTGTAAGGTGTTTTTAATACAAAATTTCTTCCTAGCAACTGCCAGTTAGGTATTATTGCACCTACTTTTTGCTGAGATGGGTTAGGACACCTGTCTTAGGCAAATGGTGGAGCTGAGCTGAGGTCCATGCTCAGGCCTGCGGAGCTCAGGGCTGAGTTCTTACCACTGTGCTATCTGAACAGTACCTGGATCCACATCCTCCTGGAACTTAGACACCGTTACAGAAATACTAGAATATGAGAAAAAATGTAAGGAAACTAAACACACTGTTAGAAAAATTCAAACAATAGGTGGGGTGCGGTGGCTCGCGCCTGTAATCCCAGCACCTTTGGAGGCCGAGGTGGGTGGATCATGAGGTCAGGAGTTCAAGACCAGTGTGGCCAACATGGTGAAACCCCATCTCTGCTAAAATACAAACATTAGTTGGGCGTGGTGGCCGGCACCTGTAATCCGAGCTACTTGGGAGGCTGAGGCAGAAGAGTCGCATGAACCCCAGGGGTGGAGGTTGCAGTGAGCCGAGATTGCACCACTGCACTTCAGACCGGGTGACAGAGTGAGACTCTGTCTCAAAAAAAAATAAATAAATAAATTCAAATAACTGAGAGACCTAACTAGATATGTGTGGGAGTTTTGGGGCACAATGGAGGGTGGAGAGCAGGAGAATGCTTCCAGCCAGAGCCTGGATGAAAGAAGGGACTTCATGGAAGGGTGGGATTTTTATGGATATGATGAAAGGCTGGGTAGGACAAAGGTGAATCAGGAAAGACGAAACAGGCATCTGTGTGTTAGTAACACATGAGTATCAGTAGGAAGTAGAAGGAGATCAAGCTGGAAATATGACTTGTGACTATTACATCAGACATTTGAGGCTCAAGGGGAGGCGTGTGGATGTCATTCACCAGGCCATGGGGCTCACTGGAAAGTTCTGGGTGAAAGCAGCTTTAGAAAGATTAATCTGGTTGGTGCGTAGTGGAAGCAGGCCCGGTCACTAAAAGTCAATTCCCTGCAAGCAGTTTGGCTTTCAGTGAGCAAGATATGTATTATTATTCTCATTTTAAGGATGAAGAAGCAGGTTCAGAGGGGTGAAGGAGCTTGCCCAAGGTCATGGTTAGTAAACAGAAGAGGTAGGATGTGAATCAAGCATCTCTGTGCATTCGACCTAACTACTCCAAGTAATGTCTAGGGACTGGCAGCTGTGGATCCCCTGGGAGCTCACCAGGAATACAGACCTACTAAATCAAAATCTGCATTTTCACAGGATCCTACATGCACATTAAAGTTTGAGAAGCATTAGACGAGGCTATACTTTCTTTTTATAATGATCTATAGAATTACTGGAAAAATATTCACCTGGCTACAAACCTAGCTTTTGGGGGGCACATTGGGTAGTTTCCTCACACAAAAGAAGAGACTTAACTAAGAAAAGGAACTCTTCTGTATTTCATTCTCATAAGGAGGCAAACAAGTTAAAAATTTAAAAGCTGAAATTGTAACCTAGCTGTGTGACCTTGGGCAAGTCACTTAACGTCTCTGAATTTTAGTTTCCTCATCTGCATAGTACTTGACCTGTAAGAATCAAGTGAGACAGTACCTGTGAAAAAAGCGTCTACACAGGGAACTCATTATAAACATGGAAAACACTGCTATAAGGAGACATGGCTATAAAATATGTTATTTCACAAAACAAATAGGAAGAAAGAAGAAAGAAAGAAAAAGAAAGTGAAAAGGCAGGCAGGGATAATGTACCAAAGTTAGCTGAAGGAAAACTAGCCTCATTGAAGCAGGAGCATAAAGAGCTAATGCGTAAAAGCCCTAGGAATAAAGGAGTCCAGGAAAGCTAATTTCTGATTCTCACAGGTGTTTCTGAAAATACAGAGATCGTACCACACATGCAAGTGGGAAGAGTAACAAGGGCCTGTGTGGTCTTGGCCCAAAGTCACAGACCTGAGGTCGGTAAAGCCATAAAAAATTAAAAATATAGTTACATGGTAATTAAAGGAATGAAAAACAGCTCATATGAGGAAAAATTAGTACAGATTTTAAATCTTGGAGCAAAGAAACCTACATAATGAATTAATAATGGAACATCTGTTACCAATGTATTGCAGTTACCACAGAAAATTGAGATACATTAACTGATTTCAAGCAAGAGGTTCCTTCGTTAGCCAGAGTATTGAGGGAAGGTAGACACTGAAGTAAGAGCAATTACGACTCCTCATCCCCAGTTCTTCGACATACACAGATTGAGGGCTTCCTATTAGCAGGCATTGCGCTAAAATTCTGGGACTACAAAGTACATAAAACACAGTTACTGCCTTCAATTTGCCAATAATTCAGCACAGAAACAGTTATAATGCAGAGGAGAAAGTGAAAAGTTCCATAAAATAGTTATAAATAAGAGAGTATGGGAATTCTGGGGCAAAAAAGTGTTTACATCACTGTAAGGGGTATTAGGAACTGCTTCCTGCATTAGGTAGACAACTAGTTTTCCTTTAGTTTTCCAAGAATCAAGGACATTATCAAATATTGATATTATTATCAAATAATCTGGCAAGAGTTTTCTTGCTCAATGATGCTGTGATTGTCATGATTATGATATAAAATAACTGATTAAATTTTCATACACTTAGGACTGAGGAAAAAACTAAAAGTTAGGTAGCAGTAACTGTGACGTTACTTTGGCATCTCTGTACTATGGTAACCCAAATCCATATCATATTTCAAAAGATGTAAAAAAAAATCAGATTGGTTTTAATTCAAACAACCAATTAATTTATTGAAACACTGGCATCAAGTGACTCTTCATTGATTTGTGGCCTCATACTGACATCGACATATGAAGACAGTATCGATGTCCAGAAAGCTGGTTCATCATCCCTCCCCTTTCCCCCAACCCCTGTGAGATTAGCAAAATATCTGTGAGGCAGGGAAGGGGAGTAATGTTTGTAGGATGTATTGTGCGGGTAGTTTGTGTGCATAAGACAGTTAAAATTTTTTATATTGTTCACCAGGAAAAATATGAAAAAAGCTTCCTTTTCACACATGGTAAATCTTTGATATATTCAATAAAAATCAAGTAAAACATATGTCAAGTGATTACAGTTGTGAGATGTGCTAATCAATTGTCCCACTTCCAGAACTAAAATTTTAATAGTTTGGATAAGAGGAGAATAATGAAAATCAGAAAATATGTCAAATTTCTTTTATTTCTGTAATTGCTCTGAGGCTAAGCAGTACTCCCTAGGAAGATTTTAGGAGGATGTAGTAACATTAGACATACTAGAGATATCCAGATGGCAGAAAAAAAAATCTAAAATTTGTTAATGGAAGGGATAGAATAGAGTGTTAACCAATAATTTTTTAAAAAGAAATTTCATGCATGTGATATATAAACTGAATTTTTTGAAGGGGTGTCAATAAATGCATAAGCTCTGGGTTTGCTAAACTTCTGAAGGACCTGAGCCTGTAATTGGCCTTTCTCATTTCTGTCTTGTTAACAAGTATATAAATAAGAGAAGCCTTCAGTAATTGGCTCAGCGTTACTAATGAATTAATTAACTTCAGTCTATTTTACCCAACCTTTAATAATAAGAGTCTTTTTTTTGGGGGGGGGTGGAGTCTAGCAATAGGTCTGACAGACAGAAAAAACAGACATGCAGCAAAGCTCTTGAAAATTAATGAGAAACGAGGAAAGAATCAATGTACATTCTGCTTGCAGAGAACTGACACAAAAAAGACACAATAAACCATGAACAAACACAGTCAGTTTAAAAAATAGGTTAGAAAAAGTGGGCAAATTCAATTATAGAAGTAATTAGAAGATATAGGGCAAGCTGCCTTTTGGGACTGTGCCAGAACACATGAATTAATATGAGTGAATAGAAAAAGCCCATGTAGTAATTAAGAAGCAATCACCTATGGCAGTGAGTACCTGAAAACAGCCTGCAAACTATTAATTCAGTGATCAAAAATATTTTTAGATGATTAATATGGCAAATTTATTTTAAAAGACTAATTTCTGGAAAGATATCAAGACAATAGCACACTATTTGTTCCTCTGGCATTTATATAGCTAATTAAATTTTATAATTTGAACAACAGTCACCATTATCTGAAAACAGTAAAAGCAATATTTCACCTCTTTTTAAAAAGAAACAGTTGGCTCTAAAATCAATAAGTTAAATCCAGCTCCTGCTGTCCTCCTGTAAGTACCTAAACCTTGACTATTACATTTTTTAATGCGTATTTTTCTTATACATCTGTTTTAGTAATATTGAACATTTGAATGAATGTACATATTCTCATACCTGGGCATGGACTCCACACACTGTTTAATTTCAACACTATCAAATAAAAGCAACTTAATGTACTATTTGTGCATCAAAGACTGTCTTACTTGGTCAGCAGAGGTCTGTTACTTCAGTACACACCATTCCTCCCCTTAGAACACAAAGGCACAGACATGTTACAGTGAAGTGTGCTTTACAACACACAGAAGGCTAAATGGCTTCTGAAATAGGTGATTATCAGAGCCCCGTGGAGCAAGATGAGGGTCTGGCTGGTAACAAATAACCTCGCAATATGAATTATTCTGTTTCCACAGCCTTAAGAAAATGTATGTTTCATTGTGGATCAGAAAAGTCTGAAAAATGCTGTCTTTTTGGAAATACCAGGGAGCTGCTAAAACTAATCACCTGTCGGCAGGAAGTTATTGAGCACCTACTAAGGGCAAGGTGCAAAGGTAAATTCTGAAATACTAACCTGGTAACACAATTCTTTCTGTTTAATATTTCCTTTCAGAAACCAATAAACAATAACCCTTGTATGCCATGCTTTAGAGAGGCTAGATTTTTAATTATTAAATTTGCTCATAGATTCATGCTCTTTTAAATTTAAAAACTTTGTTTTTGGCAGGGATGGGATCGTACTATGCTGCACAGGCTGGTCTCAAACTCCTGGCTTCAAGTGATCCTCTCACCTTGGCCTCCCAGAGTGTGGACAAGAGATAAGCATGAGCCACCACACCCAGCCTAGGATTAAAAGCTATTTTTGACGTTAAGGTGCAAACTGATGACCTGCAAAACAGAGCAAACTGGACACTCACGGCAAGTCACCACTGCAGAAGGCATGGAAGACAGACGGATGTATGGGTACTGGAGAAAAATTTTAAATGAAGGATTTTGACAAGATACCAAATTAAGCAGATTTTAGATCTGTCTGGTGTTTTCATTATCCATATTTTTCTCTTTTTCTTAAAAACAAACTGGGAGCTTTTGGAAAGAACACCTAAGAAAAGAGAGCTGCTAACACAAGTCTCGTTCCCTGAGTTTGTTTCATGTTGATTATCAAAACATAGGTATGGCAACAGCAAACAAGCAGCTCCTCTGCTGCCAGGGGATGATGATCACACAGGGCTCCCTGAGAGACAGGCGACTGGGAACTAGCGAAGTGAGGACAGCTTCGAGGTGTGGGGCTGGAAGGGCTGCCAGCTGAACAGGGCCCACTCACCATGAAATGTTAATGTGTCAATAAAGGAGAAAAGCATGAATGAACCACAAAAAATCTGAAAATGACTCAGCTGGCTGGAGATGGAATGTGGGCTTTTTGCCAAAGTAAGGTATTCAGGGGCACACACCCTAATACCTAGGGGAAAAGCAAAGGCTGCTCCCTCATTTTAGAAAAAGAAAATATTTGGGAAAAAGGAGAGAAACGGTGTTTTCTTCAGAAATAAACTTTGTTCCTTTTTTTTTTATTCCTCCCTTCCTTCCATCCAACAAACATTTTCTGAGCTCTTACTTCTGCTAGGCACTGTGACAGGAATGGAGAAGGAAGAGCAGGCGCGTGGAATGTGAAGAGCAATGAGACGTAGCCCCTTGTCCAAAGCTCCTACGATACAGGAAGGAGAGATGTACACAGCTCACTCCAAGACAAGACAGTGACCTAAGTGCAAAAGAGGGGGTGAGGTGAGCTGCAGAAGCAGGGCAGAGGAAAGGAGCAATTAGCTGGGGGCTGTAGCAAATCAAAAACAGGTTTTCAGAGAGGAGGCAGCACCTAGGCCTGTCTTGAAGAATGATAGGCAGAAATGGAAGGAGAAATTTCAGTTGGAAGGAACTTTCTCTTACCCTGCTTTCATCTCTAACTTCCTCTTTTTCAAATCACGGTTATTTCAGGAAAAGCGAGCACACAACTATGACTTGTGTATGTATACAACAATGGTGTGTGTGTGGGGGGGGCGGGTGTGAGACGAAACACAGGTGGAAGGGGATTTTTCTGGAATTGATAATACTTCCTCCTCATGTCTCAAACTTTTGTCTCTATATGTTAGCATATTTTTTTGTTTCAAAACACATTATTTTGTTTTTAGCTATTTAAATAATATCTGGGTCCTGTTTGACTGGAAAATGTGATCTTCCAATTGCTTCTATTTTTCATGTTTGATGGCTCTGTCACTTTTGTCAGCGAGAAGTCCTCACTCTAGCTTACGGCTTGACGATTCTCTTGGGTTTTACTGTGTTTATACATGCATCCAGTTATTGCTTTATTAATGCATTCTTTCCTTTTCTTATCTTACTAATAGACAACTATTCTGCTAACATAGTTTATTCCTTTCTTCTAGTCTGGAAATTATGCCATGTCTAACATGAAACATTGAAATTATTCTAAATACACTGACTAAAAGATCAGACTTAAGCATATATGGTTGTGTCCTATACAGAATTGAACATCAAAACCAATATCGTTTTTTGTTTTAAATTTTATTTTTTTAGAGATGGGCTCAAGGAATCCTTCTGCCTCAGTCTCCTGAGCAGCTGGAACTACAGGCACGCATCACCACGCCCAGCCCAATTTTGTTCCTGACAAATGTATAGGCCAGCGGGATCGTGTAGACTGGTCTGTTTTTCTATTGAGAGGTTTTCAAAGGAAGACTCTAGAGCAATACCTTGGTAAAGGTAACTAGAATAGGCTTATCTGTAAATGGAGAATTTCAGACTGGGACAGGTCAAAAGTTTCCTACCTACAAAACCAGCCTTGTTTACTGGATAAACAAAATCTGTTTCCATGTCTCTCTAGAGGCTAAGGAAGGAAAAGTGACTATCATGCACGAATATTAAGTCATTTAAAGGACTCTTTTTAAGTACTCTGCTAGAAAGGAGGGATACAAAAATGATTAAAACATGAGCCTATTTCTCTCCAGAGGAAGATAAGCTGGATAAGCAAATCAATTATTATCACATAGCCACGATGAGATACCAAAGTGTAGCACAAAGGAGGTGTATCTCAAGTAGACCGGGACAGTGGGGTAAGAGGATAACGTGCCGAAACTGAGTTTTTGGGAACGAGAATTTAATTAGCTGAAGAAGAGGGCAGAGGAAGGTGCTGCATAAGATAGCATGATGAACTTGGGAAGGACTTTTTGTGAACGTACCAAGAACTGACTTAACAGGGTGGGGATGGTTAAGGCAGCCCTTACACGGACCAGGCTCTCTGGCGTTTTCAGTTTCTTGACCCATTTCCTTGTCCCAACTCCTTTTCTTTTACTGTCTGTTTCTGGACCGAGTGAAATGGAAAGTCTCGTCCGTGGACATGTCAGAACTTGAAAGCTTCTGGCCTCGAGTGCAGTGACGGGGTTTGTCAAGCGGGCGTTCACGCTAGCGACCTAGCTGAAACGGTAACGGGTGAGATCACGACGCACCTGTGTGTGTCTCACAACGATGCCGACATCTGCGGAAACGCCTGCTTTCTCTAGACCAATGTTTTCTTTTACTTGAATTTAGAACCTTGAATAAGCAGCTTGTCCAAAGACCTCAAAGTGTTTCTTACCTGAACAACATCAAGAAAAGGACCCAAGGTAACTGTTAGCAAGAAGATTGATCGGAGAATTAGCTCTAGAGTATTGAATGTTAAAGGTGTGTATTAGAAATGTCCACGCCATTTATAAATGCTCTGCTTAGCTAACTCCAACTTACTCCAGAGAGAGAGCGAGAGCAAGGTATCAGTTCTCTTGCTCTCTCTAAAGACACGTCTCATTTATCTTTATATTCCCCCCTCTCTCTTTCTCTGTCTCTCTGTCTCTCTCTCTGTCTCTCTCTGTGTGTGTGTATAGTTTTCATTTCTGAAAAGGTTTGCCTCATATTCTATATTAGATCACATTCTTCTGTTGCATTTTTTCAGTACTTTGCACTTTTCCTTTGTAGTATTTAATATGACTCCAATTAAATACTGAATTATATAATTAATGGTCTCACATCAGTTTCTTTAAGTAGGATGTTAGCTTCAAGAGGGCAGGAATGGTGGTTTATACAGCAATATCCACAATGCCTAGCCACATTTCTGGTATATAGTAGGCGCTCAATATATATTTTTTGAATGTTTTATTTACTTTTATACCAATTTCAGTGAAACTCAAATGCAACAAATTAAAATGGACCAGAACTTCTAAGTAAAACCAGATCTACAGCTTCTAAAGCTAACTGGATCCTTCAGAAGTCTCTCAAGTCTGATCCCGGCTCCTAGGAGAATTCAAATTATGGAACCAGGTTATGCCCTGTTAGTGCTTTTAGCTGACCTCCTCATACCAGTTTGGCTCAAAATAAATTCAACATCTTCCCATTCATCTGTGTCAGGACATCTTGATTACTGCAACTCGTTTTTCTCAGGCCAGAGCTTCCTTCATTTTTGAGTTCCAACTGGACAAGTCACTGTGCCAAGCACTTGGGATAAAAACACGAATCACACCTGTAATGCCAGCACTTTGGGAGGCCGAGGTGGGTGGATCACAAAGTCAGGTGTTCAAGACCATCCTGGCCAAGATGATAAAACCCCATTTCTACTAAAAATAATTAAAAAAAAATTAGCTGGGCATGCTGGCATGTACCTGTAATGCCAGCTACTCGGGAGGTTGAGGCAAGAACTGCTTGACCCCAGGAGGCAGAGGCTGCAGTGAGCCGAGATGGCACCACTGCACTCCAGCCTGGGTGACGGAGCGAGACTCTGTCTCAAAACAACAACAACAGCAAAACCAACAGCCACGTAAAGTCATGGCCCTGACCTCAGGAGAGTGGCCGGCTGCCACCTGAGTGGCAAGACTGTCTTCAAGAAAACCCTGCCTGCAATTATGCCCCAAGAACATCGCTCTTTCAGATAAAATGATCTGGTCCCTGTCATAAAACATATCATTCTGAAAATCGTAACTTCTTTAAAGCTACTATTAACCACATTTACCTTCATGGTAATGAAGTATCTGAGAGTGTGTTTTGTTGTTGTTGTTGTTTTTTCTTTTTTAAGATGGAGTCTTGCCCTGTCGCCAGGCTGGAGTGCAGGGCATGATCTCGGCTCACTGCAACCTCTGACTCCCAGTTTCAAGCGATTCCCTTGCCTCAGCCTCCTGAGTAGCTGGGACTACAGGCATGCGCCAACACGCCCAGCTAATATTTTTTTGTTTTTAGTGGAGATGGGGTTTCACTATGTTGGCCAGGATGGTCTCGATCTCTTGACCTGGTGATTCGCCCGCCTCAGCCTCCCAAAGTGCTGGGATTACAGGTGTGAGCCACCGCGCCCGACTTGAGAGGGGGTTCTGAGGACAGGGAATACGGATGTTGGGAGCATGAGAGGGAGAGGGACAAGAAGTGCCAGTAAGTCGGGAATGACCTGGAAGAATGGTGCCTGGCCCATAACAGACACAAGGCAGTGCTTGGTTGAGTAAATAAAAGATAAACTACTTTCTTCACATCGGTTGAAGGTTGGCCCTACCTTAGGCTGCTTCTTTAGGTAACTGGCAATTTCTGGTTGAGAAAAAGTTTACAAAATATGAAACACAAGGCTGCAGCTGTTTGGAGTTGATGCCAAATCCCAATTACACTATCACATTCTAAGACTTTACAGGGAGAACATACAAAACGTTTTTTCTCTTTTTTTATCACCACTAAATCAAGAGGATTTCCATTTTCAGAAATATTATAAGAAGGAGTTGTACCCTGTTTTCAGAGGTTTGATGGAAGCTTCAGCTTAGATGCATGTGCTGGGTTCTCTTTGCTATTCCAACCTTTGTTTTTAATTGAAGAAACTCCAATAGACTTAAATTGGTCATGAGAACTACTGGTGATGTTTCAAAAGAGGACAAATGCCATACTGATGTCTGAATACTAAGGTTCTTTTCCATGTCTGTGAGTATAATGCTTGCTTACACATACTAGCAAAGAACACAATTAGCATACTAATTTGATTCTTTATCTAAAGAATGGAAGATTCTTTTGACACAGACAGCTGTCCATGAATAGCAAGGGTGACCTCTGGTCAGTTTTCCATCTGTCTTAGAGTAAAAAGTCCAGACTTAGGCACACATTAGCTGTATGACCTTGGGCAGCTTTCTTGCTACTGTTTCTCAGTGTCTTCCTCTGTAAAATGGGAGCACATCTAATACTTGCCCCACAGCGTTGTAGTAAGGATTCAGTTAGCACTTTGTTCACAATAGACACTGTAATTTTTTTTTTTTTTTTTTTTTTTTTTTTTTTTTTTTTTTTTTTTTTTTTTTTTTTTTTTTTTNTTGAGATGGAGTCTTTCTCTGTCTCCCAGGCTGGAGTACAGTTGCTCAGTCTCAGCTCATTGCAACCTCTGTCTCCTGGGTTGAAGCGGTTCTCCTGCCTCAGTTTCCTGAGTGGCTGAGACTACAGGCCCGGGTCACCATGTCCAGCTAATTTTTGTATTTTTAGTAGAGATGGGGTTTCACCATGGTGGCCAGGCTGGTCTTGAACTCCTGAACTCGTGATCCACCTTCCTTGGCTTCCCAAAGTGTTGGGATTACAGGCGTGGGCCACTGTGCCCGGCCACTGTAATATTTTTAAACTCTTGTCTGAATTTTTTTATTCTTAGGAAATTTGCAGTAATCCTAGGACTCTACGTGTGCCTGCCTTTAAAGGGAGGGATAGGGAGAGGTTTTCCTGCATCCATTTTTGAGCCCTCCCTGTGAACTATGTGGGGTTAAGTTTGCCTTGATTTTATTCAAGAGGTCACAGTTTCCTTCTTGCCCTTGGTTCCTGGGATTATAAGTCTCCACAGGATGCACAGAAGCAGGGGGTGGAATGTCTGAGGCTCATCTAGTGGTCACTGGAAGCTCTTAGAGTATCAGGTTGACAAATCAAAAAAGCGCCAATTACAGCTCATGACTAAAGTTTCCCAACATCTCCCTATACTGATTCCCTCTCCCCAACCTCTTCCCCTTCCTTAGACCAGTGGCTTTCAACCGTGGCTGCACTTTGGAATCATCTGAGGAGCTTTAAAAACTACTGATGTCTGGGTCCCATCCTCAGAAGCTCTGATTTAACTTATCTGGAGCATAGTCTCAGTACTGGGCTTTAAAAAAATTCCCCAGAAAATCATCACACTTTGAACACTAAAAACTTTAAAAATAATTTAGTTTTCAATGTAAAGCCTAAGCTAACACATGCCAATAATGCAATTAGTAAAAAGACAGAAATTTAGTCACGACACACAAGATTAATGTTATGCTATTAATAATATTTCGGTATTTTGTGATTATTTAGATCCTACTTTAAGGTCAATAACTCTGTCCACTCTTGTTCCATAAACAAGGCTGTTGAGTGAAAGCTGGTGTGAGGAGACACCAGGCTGGAAGGCAAGAAGCAGTAAAACGTGCTCCAATCATTTACTGAAATGCCCTTAAGAGCCAACGGTTAGTCAGAGGACCCTCTGAAGTCTCAGCTCCAGGAATCTAAGAATCTCTCATTTCTTAGTAGCTCTGCCAATTTAGTTGCCAATTTCACTAAGTGGGTATGTTTTAACTCCAGTTTCATGAAATTAATGTGCCATGATCAGTTGTGATTATGTTGTAAGAAATATGAAATAATAATAAAGTTCTGGTGTTTGCAGACAATATATTTAAGAATTAATTACAGCACATTCAAGATTACCCTTGCAATAGTATTGCTTTCACCCTACCCCAACACACTGTTTGGAATGGGAGAATATGATGAAGTTACAATTACCATGGGGGTGCTATTTGACATGAGTGTCCCTGTGGAACAAAGCTTGGGTTTTTATAAAAACCAACCTCCCAAGTTAAAGAAGTTCTTCACTGGCCTCAAGTTTGCAGCAGTGCATACTAATGGAGGGTGAAGGAGAGGCCCGGACAAAGGAGCTTCTCCGTGGTCCAGAACCCAGGACCCAGTCTCTTTTTTGGGGACAGAAAGAACCTTGTTTTCTTACATTGGTGAAGGAAGCTTGTTGATGAAGTTACACCTTAAGCTATCTCTGCACTGAAAATGAAAAAAAAAAAAAAAAGTCTTAAGTAATCCTATCAATCTCTTCTCATCACTAAAAATCAGTTTATAAACATGCTAAGTGCAAATACAAGATTTTTAGGAAAAAATAAGGCCAAGTCATTATATATATGTGTGGGGCGGGGATTCTCCTGATATATGAAGTGCTTGTGAGCTCACCGGTAATTTTAATGTCTTCTGCTGAAGACGAAGGAATGAATACTTCATTTAGCTTTTTCATTTGCTAACTAAACTTGCTAGTTGCATGAAAAGAGAAATTATCAGTTAAGTAATTTAACCCAACACTGAGTTTTTTTAAAGTTCGGAGCAGAAGGGAAAATGAGGCCTGAAGATGAGGCCCGGAGACGGGAGAAAAAAGGCGGGAGAACTATGGTAAGCCCTCCATAAATGACGGCTGGGAGGTGGCCAGCAGGGTGGTGAGGATGAGAACGAATTCCCTGAGAACTGTTTTCAAAGTAGCGATGTGCAGAAGGGAACATGCTACTCTGTCTTTTAAGAGCAATGAGCTATGCTGAATATTGCTTACAACTTTTGGTGCTGGCAGTCACTTTTTTCTAGTAAGAAATTTAGAATATAAAATCAAGGATTTTTGAGGAATTTAGCATATGCAAATTGAAATCACCTGGATGCTGTTTTTCACTCTGCTACTAATCTCCATGGTTGAAGACAAACTGTATAACTCTTCTATCCTTCAGTGCCTCAATTTTCATTTCAACATTTCAACTTATTAGTGAGTCATCTTATGTGAGGTCCTTTGGGTTAACTGAGCTAAGATCTTACTTTTTAATTTTTAAAGTAAAATGGATCAAAATGAGCAAACACATTTAAAATACACAGTTTGTGATTCAGAGTCCTCATTTTCATACGGCCAGTGGAGGGAAAGGCCACACTCAGACCTCAAGCCAAGTGTGATGGATTCCTATTACTCTCTGTTACTACCAGTTCTCTTAGTAACAGTAAGTTGCAGAAAATTAATGGGTGATAGCTCAGGAATGAGCTGCTCATCAAGAGAAAACCAGGGAGGTTTGGGGGTACTTCCCTAAACTTTCAAAGCAGACAACTATCCTGACTTCCCATAATCCATTTCACTGGCTCACTCCCTGAGACAGAATTCTGCAAGGGCCAGTCTGACACAGGCAGAATTTGTTGCACTATTGATGTTGAGACACGACATTTTCTTTTCCTTCTATCTCTTGCTCCTTATTTTAAACTGCTATTTATTCTATATTGCCTTTTATTTTACACTGACCCTAGCCTACAGTATAGGAAATCTCAGTTTTTTCATCCTGCACATGATTTCTGGCTCTGTGATTTGAGATCCATTACCCTTTACTGAGCTTTTATGTCACTAGAGGCAGCTTTGCATTTTAATAAAGTTTCCAATCCTCTAGGGCCCTCTCCCCTGAAACAGCCCCAGCTCCCCAGGGCTGCTGAAGAGTTGAGCAGAGAGAGTGGAAGCTTTTGTGGACAGTGATGCTGACGGCAGATAACTCCAGCTGTCATCACAAGATCATCCAGATAAGGAGGAACAATCAAGTAGGGGCTTACGGTCCACTTGAGTTTTTCTGATTGTAAAACCAGCCATTTTTCAATTTAAATAATTTAAGGATTCCAGCTTCTCTATACTCTAAGGCTCATTTAGCCTCTTATTAGCTAACTGTTTCTCCGGTTCAAGAGGTGGAAGGGAAGAGTGCAGATTTTTTGTTATTGTTAATTCACAGCAGTGGGTAGTGGCATGTAAATAAAAATAAGCCAAACAAATTTGATGAGAAGAGAGAATAGGAATCCATAGAAATAATCATAATTGATTTTTAAAAGTTAATTAAAAGGAATAAAAAGAGATGAGGACTGCATGGCCTAGCATGTATCAACAGACAAATGACAGAAACTTGATTCCCAGCTCACCAGAAGCAGGAAGCACACTAACACAGCTCTTAATTTGAACTTAAAAATCTCAAACTGTTTTCTAAGTCCTTTTCCTCACAGTATTCCGATAACAATTTTATGTCACATTGTTCCCATTGAAGGAAATGCTGTGAGGAGAAAGAAAAAAAAAGCAAAATAAAAGTTGCAATATCCCAGACAATTGAGCTCAGCACTGATCACAGAACCCACCTGTACCACGTCCGTGATCGAAAATGCAGCCAAGAAACCACAGTTGGCATAAGGTCCTCTTTCTTTTTCTCTTAGTTATAAGCCTTTTTTTCTTTTAAATTTTGCAATCTTTCCTGCTTCCCTACTCTCTGTGATCAAAGGCCAGTCACCTACAATATTTACTTTCTAGTGGTATACACAGGAGGTAGGGTGCAAGGCATTCACTTCATACCAGAAAGTGAGATATTAGACAACAGTTCAACAAGAAAGTGAGGCCCTTCTTTAGCCTTTCAAGTGCTGCTCTTGGCAGGATCGTGATTCATTTTTTTGTGTAGGATCTCTAAGGATGAGAAGGATGCTGGAGAACCATGATATGCCCATGGGCCTGCCTTTTCCTTTGCTTAGGAGACATTCCACTCCCATGAAGACAGGTTACACAGCATGAAGGTCAGAGCCTCAGAGACAGCAGGTTGGATAGTCAGAGAAAATATGTTCTGACAGAGGTAGGACCCATGGTTACCACCAAGAGTTGAATCTGACTGATAGATACTCTTTCAATTATGAGAAAGACAATGATCACATGCACACTCTTGATCAAATAAGGTCTCCTGCTGACACTTGAAAGGAATCTTCTTATATGGAAGGTAACACCAACAGCTAAGATGCCACGATAGGAGGGAAGACCAGGAAATATGTTTTCTCTTCTCTTTTCCTTCCTCCTTTCCTCCCTTCCTCTCCTTCTCTTCCTATCTCCTTCTCTTCTAAGCAATAGAAGCCCATCTTTGAATTGCTAGACAACTAGCATAGACTCAATTGCTGATACATACATAGCTTTCAAGAAAATATTATTTCTGTCTCTATTCAAAGACCAGACCACCAAACTGGTGGGCTTTTCCCCACTTTCCCTCTCCTGTCATTTCAGAATGAGGAAAAACAACGACGACATAAAACAGTCAGATAAGCTGTGAGCGTCAGAAACCGCTAACATTGCTTGTGCTCCCGGTATTCATTTATTCCTTCCTCCTCTTCCCTTCCCTCCCTCCCTCTCTCCCTCCCACCTTCCTTCCTTCTCTCATTTGTTCTTTCCTCCCTCCCTTGCTTCCTTTTCTTTCTTCCCTTCCTCTGACTTTCACATTAGAGCACTTGTAGTGACTTCTTTCCCAGGCTGTAAGCTCTGTAAGGTCAGGGGTTCTGGCTGATTCACTCATTACTGTATTCCCAGCACCTAGTCCTATGCCTAAATGTTTGTTGAGTGATTGAATTAATAGGATTTACTACCCATAAGATAAAGATAAAAGATTTGTAAACACAGAACCAGTTAACATAAATAGTATAAACATTACTTTATAGATCTTTTTTTAATCTGCAAAGGTTTGATTAGAGGAGAATTTCCTAAAATGTGTTAAAAATATTAGCTCTGAAGAATAAAAATAGACTTTTTGACACAATAGGTTGGGGGAACCTATGGAAAATGGTTTGGGGTACTCTACATTATACAGGGTTCAAAGAGATCGTTACTATTTCCCAGTTTCTCAAGTACAGATTTTCATTGTGAAGTTCTTAGAAACAGACATAAATTATTTGACCGTGTTATCTTTTTACCTGGCATAGCTTACGGGATGGCATTCCATAAAACATGTTTTGAACAACTAGCATCTTAATTTAGTTTTTCAAAAATATTTTCTTTCTTTTGGATTTAAGTGCTAATTATTTTTTCTACTGCAAAAATTACCACTAAGTTAATACTACTGAACTGTGTAGTTAAAAATGGTGAAAGTGGTAAATTTCATTTTATTTTTATTTTACCACAGTTAGAAATACTATTTAAAAACCTCCAAAATATTACTTTACTGAGAAGTAACAGGAATCAATCTTTTCCCTAACGACTACGACAATCCAACCAGAATTAATGATATTGCCCAATAAAGGGCTTGCGTTTGGTCTATAATGTTAAAAAATTCCATTTACCACCCAGATGCTATATCTTCAGGAAACATCCTGATTTTGAACATATGGCTGTGACTCTCTTGGTGTGAGCTTTTAGTGACATAGCTTAGGATGCCTGCACATACAGACCTATGACTGCATTTGGTTAGGACAGTAAGCCTGGAACCCGGAGACAACAGGGTGACAAAATTGACATTGTCACTCTCTCAGTGTACAACCGTGGGCAAACCCCGTTTTCCTTTTCTAGAAGAGCCTCAGTCAGTAATTTTTCACCTCTTCCCTCCAGCATGGGATTTTCACGAGTAAATCCTAATGGAACTCTAATACACACAGCAGATAATAGCAGAGGTACTCTGGTCTCCAGGGGGCAGGCGGCTGCTTGGCTCTTTCCAAGTCTTACACCTGCTTCTAGGAGTTAAGACTAAAATAGAGAAGAATGTTTGTGTTCGTTATAAAGCTTGTGACCCACACAGTATTCAGCTGTTAAAGAATACAGAGCACTGCTACACTACATGTGGTGAGCACCTTTTGAATTTCAACACATATTTTAGATTAAAAAATAAGAAAAATATCACCAGAATGTACCCTTCCCCCAGCCACTTTGTGTATACATTCTAACATGAAAGCTTGACGGCAAGTTAAAATTGAATGCAAATATTATTCCTGAAAAGTTGCCCATTTATATGGTTTTCTTAGGCTCTCTTAGTTTATAATGGGAAGGTTTTGCTAATAACAAAAAGTGTTAATTACATAAATATGCGTGTTCTTTTTAAAGCCTTACACTATATTATGAATAATACACAATAGAAATAAATAGAAAACTGCTTCAACAGAAATATTGCTCCTTGAACAGCTTTTAACATTAGGACATGTTTACTGGGAAAATGCACTACTTGTGACAGGGTTACCAAAGCAATATTAACCTTCTTGAAATTTAATACCAAAGTCAGCTGTAAAAATCAGTACCAGACATGGTAATGTAACTACTTTGTCAAGATTATATATAGAATAAAGCAGTATTTAAAGCTACATTAAGGTATGGATAAATAAAGAATCCTTTGGAAGATTTTCAACACACATGCATCACAGCTAAAACCGTGATACAGATTGTCCTAAAGACAGCATTCTTGGAGATTAAAACCTCGTGCTTTCTGTTTATTTATTTTTTTTCTTTTGGCCACTGCTGCTTTTGCAATTTTGTGCAGGCCATCAAACATTAAACTTGTCCTTAAAGCAAATTAAAAAAAAAAAAAAAGACAGACAGGCGTTTGTTATATTGACAAGTTACCAAACACTTTCACTATATCTGATAAGACTAATGAGTCATTGTAATCTATAATCAAAAAGAATGTTTGCTTCTGCAAAAAATAATAATTTACCCCAAACTAGCTTTTATAATAAGCAAAGAACTCAAAGTAGTGGTTTAAAATGTATGATGAAATACACACTATAAAATTGCAGTTACCATCAAATGCGAGTTAGATTTACAAAATAATTTTTCAACAAATTAATTTTGTTGCTATTGTTTTATTGTAAGACCCATTACTTGCCTAGTCTTGTAGTGTTGATGTTTAAAAGGAATTCATGTTTTAAAATAATCCTAAAATATTTCAATAAAATCTCTTAGGGAGTTTTTCTTATTTTAGAAAATGTTAGCTTGAGGCTTCCTTAAAAAATAAAGGTCAAAAGTCAGAAAGGATAATAGCTGATGGTTTTGATAATGCTAATTATATATTACTGAGAATAAAGGTAGAAAGGGAAATATGAATACTAAAGAAAGATAAACATCCCAATGCTGGATTTTAAAAAAAGAATGAAAAACCCTTAAAATGTCTTTGTACGTCACTGTCATAATGCAAAGACATAATGAAGCCTGAATTAAAAATGTCAGTTTCTGTGAGTGTTGATAACTTGGTTCTTTGTTGGGCAAGTCAAAATGTGTCTGTTTGATAGGCAAAAATGACTGACTAAAAATGGGAGAAGTTGAATCTAAAAAAAGAAACACACACACACACACACACACACACACACACACACACACACACACGACTTTTAAAAAAGGCCCATAATGTACTTGAAGGAGAAGACCTGTAGGGTAGGAGGCAATATCTTTAGGAAGTCATCAAGCAGCACTAAAAGGCAATGTCCATGGCCAATCAAAACAGTTTCTCTGACTGCTGGGGTTCTTGCATCTCTGTCTTTACACTAGACTGGAAACCCTTTGTACTAATTACCAGACTGTACCAGATTTTCTGGTTCAGTTCAATCTTATAATTGACTGACAGTGATGGGCAAGGAGGGGGAAAAATTCAGGCTCACCACTGCAAGCAGAGGGTCAGAAATGGTTTCACAGAGAGCTAGTCACAGCCTGGCACTGAAAGCAGGGTTAAGCAAGCATCATCAGCAAGTTCTTGTAATTCCCAGGTTAGAAAGGAAGTTAGGAGGAAAACACAACAACCCGTGGCCGCTCTCCTCCTACACATCAATCCTTAGCATGCAACCATTGTACATAAAATAAGTGAGGAATAGCCCTAAGCGTAAATTGTAATTTTAAGTGTCACAAAATTTCAGATGATTTTTGTTTTGCTATTGGGAGGTAGATAACGGTTTGCCTCCCAAACTCAAATATGGTCGTCTTTCTCAAGTAGGCTTTTGTATTTACAGTAAGGAAGAAAAACAGTGCTGCTATTTCATTCCTAGGGCTCAAAATAATGAAAGTGAAGGCATATTTAGCCTATGATATGTTACATAATCAAAGTCAAGCATTTGAAAGCACTTAACATCAACATTCTCACATCCTTTGCTGTTTGTAATTCACTGATTTGGATTTACTGTTTATCCATGGTTAGTAAAATTGTTACCCAGGAATCCATCCTTTTTAAAATAAAAGATTGAATAATAATTTACAAGAACTTAGAGTCAACACACTAAGAAAATAGAACACCTTGAGCACTGTATTAAGGACTCATTCGGCCGACGACCTTTGTTATTTACTTAGAACTGTTCTTTACCCACTTTATTTCTAACCAAAAGAGCAACCATAGCTTTAGCTACAACAAACATTAAAAACGCAGATGTCAGAATCAGGGTCAAAATGAGAACTCAGGCCATTCGGTAGGCAAGTGAGAGTTATGTACTATCATGTTGAGGTCAATTGACTTGAAATTTAATCACAGTTTAAGCCCCTTTTCTTTCCAGGCTAAAGAGTAAGCAACACCTGTGCCAGCAGCAGCTCACATTGCAGTTGACATAGCAGCCAGTTCAATTTTTAGTTACAAGTCAATTACTTACTGGAATAGAAAGAGAACATTTCATTCATTCCATGGATGGCCACTTTTCCGAAGAAACCTGCCAGGCTTTCTTTCTCCAAAAGAAGAAAAGAGAAAAAAAGTGAAAGTTAAAAATAAGTGATGTACTGCAAAGTTTTAGAGCTAGGCCAGTACACTACAGCAGAGAAGTTGTGCAAATAGCTTACCTTCCAAGTACTGAACAGAGCTGTCCTGTAAGTGAGGCCTATCCCAGCTGGTAAGTCCTGGGACTTTCCTTATCAGAATTAGGTAAAATTGTAAGAGGTGATCTACACCTGAGAAGAGGGACCCGCTGACCGTGTTAAAGGAAAGAGCAAATGAGTAAAATGTCTTCCCCCAGCTACAGTCAGCCCTGGTGCAAGGGGAGTTTCAAATGCACTGGCTATAGACTTTTGTCCAAAGCTGTGGTTCTTTTTTTTTTTTCCTTTCTTTTTTTT
>NW_016107426.1:4457570-4465037 GCF_001604975.1 Cebus imitator | reverse complement strand
AAAAAAAAAAAAAAAAAAATCACTGTGTGTGGGGAACTCTCTCAGAATAAATCAATAACATTGCCATTCTTAGGAAAATAGGATAAATTAAAAGGAAATCTTGCTTACATCACTAAGTCCCTAAGTGCTATTTGCCTTTTATGCAAGTTAATGATTTTTAAAATTGTTCTTATCTTAACGTTTATATGAACTTCCATATGTTCGAGAAAATTAAATTATCTGTAAATATTTGCTTAAAGACAATGTTCACAATTAACTTGGGTGTTCCATTTCTCATAATAAATACTCGGAAAGTTATTTATTTCAAAGTGCCCAAGATTAGAACCTAAGGCACGAGTACAAAGTAATTTTCATTAATTTGCTTTAAATACATGTGTTGGGTTATTAGTAAACTATATTTATTCCTCCATTAAGATCACATGGAAATTCAAGATTTTCTGGGCTAAATAATTATTTTTACTTTTAAACTTTTCATTGTCTTTTAAATTTTTCATTTTAAAATTGCATTTCCTGATTATGCATAACTGCAAAGCTATTCTTTACAAGGAAGTTATGCCTATTAACCTTCTTGAAAATCTGGTCCAATCCCTTTTTAAAATGCAATCCAGTTCCCATACTTTTCTTATGCCTCCAAATGGTCTAGGTAGCCACAGAAGTGATTGTTCCTACCAGTTTCTTTTCATCACTTCTGCAATTGACCAATTGACAACTGATTGATGGTTATCTTTTCACTTCAACAATGAAAGAAATTACCATCACTATAGCTATGTACAGTAAATGCCTCCAGAGTAAATTGCATGATTCTAAAATTCTCCTTAGCTCACTTAGTAAAACATCAACACAAAAAAGTTTCTTTTTTGCGCCTCCTTTCCTGTACCAGAGATTTGGCCTTTCCTGTCAGCTGCAAAAAAAGAACTTGACAGCTTCTTTAAAAAGAGGAGTATAAAGGAACTTGAATAAAGGATGGCACTGGGCCTGTCTCAAGCAAGTGGCCATTCTTTGCACTTGGAAAAAATTAGGCATGTGAGCACAGATAAGCCCTGTAAGAATACTCTGAGGACTATTCCTGGTGACCTTGAGATTCTCCTTCCTGCCTTAACCATTCCTGAACATTAGAGAAACAACATAGATTCTAAACACGGAGTTGCCAACTTATTTCAACTAGGTGTTTTTTTTTTTTTTTTAATTGAAACATCCTTAAATTTTTTAACTTCCTTTTTTCTTTAGCACTGGGAAGACTCCCTTGCTCCTTCTAACAGTGCTCAAAAAAATGCTATTATGCAAGTGCCATATTCATTCATTACATGTTGATGGACAAGAGCTTTAAATTCTACCCCCAAATCTAAATTTACTGTAAATGTGAATTTACTGTAAATGAAAGCCTTGAATCTTGTCAGGGAGAGGGATTCAAATATCCTTTTTCTATCCCTGTGCAATTAAAGTCATTTTTTCTAAGGGAAGTAAAGATACTAGTATGAAAGATTGGGCTGATTTACTGTCTTATTCCCCCACCCCCACTTTAAGATCACATTTTTAAAGTGAAAAAAAACTATACACACCAGAGTAGATGAGAAGCATGATTTTTCACTATTTCCCTTGATGTTTCAGGTTCATCAGATTTGTTCTACTGCATATTTTTTTAATGGGTCTCCTAAAAACCATTTTCTAAAAATTAAAAAAAATGAACTATAGTTTTATTGTGTAGAATTATTTGGCACAGTTAAACTTTTCCCACTCCATCAATATTATTAGGAATAAATAATTTTTATTCACTATCGATTCCATCTAAGATGGGCTAGTTTTCTCCTATTTCTGGCCTCATTTAACCAAATAATAATTTCTTATTAAGTACCAACTTTATGGTTTTTTACATGGTAGCCTCTATAGAATGCATGAGAAATATGAGATGAGATTCTGCCCAGCAGAAGTAGGTAGTTTATTTTTGGAAACAAGATGTAAGTGTGGGAAATAGATGCTGAATGAAGGTGTACATATTATGTCGATACATATGCATGAAACATTATGTATTTTCAAATACTTGGCATCAAGATGACACTAAATTTTGTTTACGTAAACATGATTCATAATCTTTCACATTATCTTTGCAATATTTGTCAGTGATATTATTCTTCAGACATCCCAGGTGACATTTATAAACTATCACATTTATGTCTATAGTTAATCTCTAAACACATACTCATCTGGACATCTGGACCTACCACAGCTCATAGCTGCATTAGTAACACTGATTCAAGATGCTTCAGTCTCGATCTTTAGCCTCAATCTTTTTCTTTTTTTTTATTTTTTCAAAAAATAATTTCTTTCCAAATTCATGTTGAAATCCTATCTTTTTTCTTCTTCTTCTTCAATTTATTTTTTTTTTTTCTTATTGCATGAAGTCTAAACTTCCCTGCTCAGTTCCCAGGGCTTGGCAACATACAGTTTCATGGTAGCACCTCTCTAACGTTATTTCCCATCAGCCAGTTTACTATTTATTAATAATATCTCTTACTATTATATACATGCCTGGATGCACGCCATAACATTTCATCTTCTGTCTTTATCCTAGGTATTAAGGTCCAACTGTGCTATACCACACTTAGGAATCTTGTCCTGCAGTGGCAGCCACGCAGATCTCTCTGTTCCTACATACTTTTTACACATTATTATTAGTAGTATTTGACACAAGGTTTTGCTCTGTCACTCAGGCTGGAGTGCCGTGGTATGCTCATAACTCACTGTAACCTCAGACTCCTGTGTCAAGTGATCACCCTGCCTCAGCCGCCTGAAGAGCAAGGACTACAAAGATGTACCACCATGCCTGGCTAATTTTATTTTTATTTATTTATTTTGGTAGAGACAGGGGTCTTGCTGTGTTTCCCAGGCTGGTCTCAAACTCCTGGCTTCAAGTGATCCTTCCATCTCTGTCTTCCAAGGTGATGGAATCATTATTGACTTTGATATACATTTGGCTCAGTTCTAATGCCACTTCTCTTACGAAGAGTTCTTTTTTTTTTTTTTCCCATTTATTTATTATATTGCATTTTAGGTTTTGGCGAAGAGTTCTTATCACATGAAATAAAATAAATCTGTTCTTCCACTATACCCAAGAGTTCTTGGTACACATCTTTATTATAAGTCATAATCTTGAACTGCATTTGCATATTATTTTTCCCAGGTAGAAGTTAAGCCCCACGAGGAAAGGAGCTAATTATATATATCTTTTTTATGTCCAATTATTGGCTTATAGATGCTCAATTAATGGTTATTTGATAAAGACATGATTCTTGTTCCTAAGAAACTCTCATTTCAGGGAGGAGTTTCTGTTAGCTGTGAGATGAAGATGGCAGCTGAGTAGCTGGAGAAAAAGAACTGGCAGTTGGAACAACAAGCAATTCCTTTAAAAAGTAAATTGAAAATGCAAAGTGAGTATTTAAGTGTTTTCATAGTGAAGATTATCTATCTCAAAGCCAGTCACTTGGAACATAGACAACTGCAACTGATACACAGTTACATTTTTAGGCCAGTCCAAAAAATGCCTATTTGATCATAACTGGGCTGAGTTGTGGTAACAGCCATTTATTGAACACTTGGTAGTTTGAAGCACTGTAATAAGTACTAAAATTATTTCATTTCCTTTTTCACGATAACCTGATGAGGTGGGTATTATCACCGCCATTTCACAGACAGGAAACTTGGACTTAGAGAGGTGAACAGTTGCTCCGGGCCACACAGACACTGAATGGCAGAGCTGGGAAGGGAGCTCTGTGATACTGCGTATCAACTGCAATTGTCGATGTTCTAAGGCTCCCATGCTTTACATTACTCAAAACTGACCCTGCTAGTAGAGATCATGTTAGTCCTTAATGATTCTGAGGAATCTGTATATGAGGAATATGGCGGAAGAAAAGAAGGAAGACAATTTTCTATTTGTTTCTTCATCGTACAATGAGTCTCAGGTACCATAATTAAAAATTACTCTGTGTCCTCTGGTTTTCCTCCACACACATCTGAGTCAGATGCCCTTCTCAATCTTTCAGGCTCCCACTGTCCTTTTTTTTTTTTTTTTTTTTTTTTTTTTTTTTTTTTTTTTTTTTGAAAATCTCTCTGTGGGGCTCTACTTAACTGTGAATGTTCTGCATTCTCCCCTTCTCTGCTCATTCAAAATACCTATTACTTTAGGACATACGGTAACATAAAACCAATCTAGATAAAGTGATTCTTGCCAACATGCCAATGATGGATACATGTTGGATTCTTCTTCTTAATAAGCAGTTTGAAACAAATGCTTATTAACCTGAGTGTATCTGCAGGGATAAACATTTCAAGCCTTGAAGCTATGCAAAGTGAAGCCGATATTTCTCACAGAAGCCTTAATGTATGAACAGAATGGAGTTTGAAACGTAGGTGATAGTGATGTGTGTGAGATGTCAGAAACTGTGTAAGCAGGCCAGGCCCCCTGAGAATCAGCTTCCTTAGCTACTTTTACTTTGGGTGATAGAGTCACAGCTCCTTTGGAGAATATGTTGACGACTATGCACTCCCTCCCTGGTCACACACAACCTTTTTGCTTATTATTTTATGGAATTAACGGACCTTTGAGGAAACCATGGGGTAAAGCCCTACCCAAAGCTATTGCTTTTCTGAGTGGGATTTCCTTTCCTCTACTTCTAAACATCTATGTCTTAACTAGATTGCATGTTAGAATTAACTGGGGAGCCCATTACCAGATATTTTGATTTAATAGGGCAGTAGTGTGACTTGGGGAGCAGTAATTTTCAGAAGGCTATTCTGTAGATTCTGATGTGCAGCTATGCTTAAAACCATCTTTTCTTTCTCTCTCTCTCTCTCTCTCTCTTTCTTTCTTTATTATTTTTCTTTTCCAGGAACACATGCACTTTATTGAACGCCACTGCAGAAAAGCATGTGAGGATAAAGTGGTGGTACAGGGCTTGGCTTGGGGGCAGGGCAAGGAATGGAAGGGGGAGGGAGTACGTGGGAACCAGGTCATGGGCAGAGCCCCTGGCCTGGATGATTCCTCTTGATCTATTGGTATGCTTGCAGAATCAGGATTGAGATGATGATAAGCAGAATGGTCACGATGATGCCCAAATTCAGGGCCCAGACGTTCAGGCACTTGGCAGTGGAGGCGTAGGCCTGGGCCCTGGTCAGGTCGCCAGCCATCTTCCTGTCCCTGGACTTGACGGAGTAGGAGACCACTACGAAGCCCAGGCAGCAGAGTTTATGAGGAGGGTGTTGAATAGGGACCAGCCGACATGGGCACGGAGGTCCTGCTGCGGATGTGGATCACGGTGGATGTCAGGCACACAGGGTTGTGGGGTGCCCCCATTGCAGCCACCTCATGCTCCTCCTACAGCATCTCGTAGTTGGGGGGATGGTCGGTGTTGGTAGGAGTGAAGAAGGTTTGGACAGTGTGGTTCATGGTGTCCAGGGAAGGCGAGCTGTGGTCGGGTTGCTGGGTGGCTCTCCTAAAAACCATTTCCTAAGCCAGTGATGCTCAAAGCATTGTCCCTGAAGGAGCAGCATCAGCACCACCTGGAAACTTGTTAGAAATACAAATTCTGGGACCCACCACAGACTTACCAAATCAGAAAACTCTGGGGATAGAGTGAAGCAAATCATCTTTTAACAACCCTTCCAGGCGAAGTCTGATGAAATCTTAAGTCTGAAAACCGCTGTTGTGAGCTGTTGGAGACCTCCAGAACTTTGAGTGACAAGTCAGTGGCAGTGGCCTCCTACTTGACTGGTTCTCAGAGTTGTGATCACTTTGTGAATTGGTTGTTTTAATGTATGGATGGCATAAGAGGGTGGCAGCACAGAGGCCGTTCTGTCAACAGCAGATCTAAGCATGAGAGACATTGTCATAGAAAGGGCAATTTAAACTAGCAGAGTGGATGAACTGTCTGAAGGTATGTAGCATGTACGGTGAGAAATACACCAAGGGAACAACACAGGGAATACTCACAGTTGGAGGCAAGATGGGGAAGAAACCCCAGCAGGAAGGAGAGAGAAAACTGGCAGAGAGACGGGAGAAGGACCTGAACGAGGCAGTGACATAGAAGCCCAAAGACAGGCTGGTCAATCTGCAACTTAAAATGGGCCTGAAACTGATTCACTTGATCTTAGAAATTGAAAAAGGAGCCGGGGTGCAGTGGCTCACACCTGTAATCCCAGCACTTTGGGGGCCCAAGGTGGGCAGATCACAAGGTCAGGCTTTCAAGACCAGCCTGACCAACTTGCTGAAACCCTGTCTTGCCTCCAACTACTGGGGAGGCTGAGGCAGGAGAATCACTTGAACCCACGAGGTGGAGGTTGCAGTGAGTCGAGATCACGCCACTGTACTCCAGCCTGGGTGACAGAGGGAGAGTCTGTCTCAAAAAAAAAAAAAAGGAAAGAAGGAAAAAGAAACTGAGAACAGATTTGGCTAGAACAGGGCTTCCCACCCCCTGGGTCACAGTCCAGTACCAGTCGGCCACGAAGCAGGAGGTGTGTGGTGGGCGAGCGCAGCTCATCTGTATTTACAGACACTCCACTGCTCACATCACGGCCTGAGCTCCACCTCCTGTCAGATCAGCAGCAGTGTTAGCTTCTGGTAGGAGCACCACACCATTGTGAGCTGCACATGTGAGGGATCTAGGCTGCACGCTCCTTAGGAGAATCCAATGCCTGATGATCGGTCACTGTCTCCCATCACCCCCCCAGATGGGACCGTCTAGTTGCAGGAAAACAAGCTCAGGGCTCCCACTGACTCTACATCATAGCATGATGTGTAATTGTTTCATTATATATTACAATGCAATAATAACAGAAATAAAGTGCACAGTAGATGTGACGCTCCTGAATCATACCAAAACTATCCCCCCTGCCCCTGGTCTGTGGAAAAATTGTCTTCCACAATACTGGTCCCTGGTGCCACAAAGGTTGGCGAACCACTGGGCTAGAGGGTAGTCATTGATAGCTTTTGAGGAATTTAATACTGGGAATAGAGGTAAAGCCAGATTCAGAAGAGAACGAGAAGAGACAGATGAGACTTAGTGGGTATAAACAATGTCTTTTAAGGAGTTTTCTCAGAAAGAAGAAAGGAGGGCAGTTGTTGGGAGCAGCAGGCCCAAGGCAGCCAGCGTCAGCTGGGAGAAGCGTATGTATTTTAAGAAGAAAAGCAAGAAGCCTTCAGGAGATTGTATTTATTAAAGAATGTGGAAGAGGAGCTATCATGAGAACAAAGTCAGGAGCACAGAATAAGTGAAAGGACTCAGAGGTGCCTTAGGAACAGAAAAAGAAAGGAGGTTTGGGTCCTTTGTAGGGACATGGATGAACCTGGAAACCATCATTCTCAGCAAACTGATAGAAGAGCAGAAGACCAAACACCGCATGTTCTTACTCATAGGCGGGTGTTGAACAATGAGAACACATGGACACAGGGAGGGGAGCACTACACACTGGGGT
>NW_016107426.1:4453234-4456973 GCF_001604975.1 Cebus imitator | reverse complement strand
ACCCAGGCTGGAGTGCAGTGGTGCAGTCTTGGCTCACTGTAATTTCTGCCTCCTGGGTTCAAGTGATTCCTGCCTCAGCTTCCTGAGTAGCTGGGATTACAGGCATGTGCCACCACGCCTGGCTAATTTTTGTATTTTTAGTAGAGATGGGGTTTCACCATATTGGTCAGCCTGGTCTCGAACTTCTGACCTCATAATCTGCCCACCTCGGCCTCCCAAAGTGCTGGGATTACAGGGGTGAGCCACTGCACCCGGCCTGGTGGCCCTTTTTCTCCGTGCTCCGTGACAGTTCATGATCCCCAGGGTTTGTTTGCCATTGGCCTCTTCTCTTCTCAGTGTCCACTTCTTTCCTGGTCCCACTTCTGTAGCTTTATCCATCTGGTTATCAAATTCACACACAGCCCCAATCTTTCTTTTGAATTCTAGATCTGAACTTAGCTATTTTTAGTATTTCAGTTTCACTATGTGTAAAATCAAACTCTTCATCCATTTTGCTGTAAACCAACTCAAACACGCTCCTCTGACTTCAGCATGCTTGTCTATCTCAACAGTGTCACCATTAATTGCTTGGGTTTCCAAAGCAAAAAGCCATCAATGATCTCTACTTATTCATCAATCCTGATAACAATTGTCTAATTTTTCAAATCAATTTTATTTCTCAAATGTTGCATTTTTTTCCTGAGACATATGTCAACTTTTTTTTTTTTTCCAACTTTTTTTTTAACTTCAGGGTACGTGTGCAGGACATACATCCAAGTTTAATTTTCCACCGTCTTCCATAATAACCTTCCTGTAAATCTCTTTGGTTCTAACATTTCCCCTGTTTAACTAACTCATCCTCCATTTTATGAGCCCAACTGTAGGTTAATGTAAATGTTCTGAGCACTTTTAAGAGAGTAGGCTAGGCTAAGCCATAATATTCAATAGATCAGGTGTTAAACGCATTTTTGAATTACGACGTTTTCTTTCTTTCTGAAATGCAGATCTGTTTATGTCTCTCACCTTTCCATGTCCTTTGGCTATGGTTTTCACGGTGTTCTGAGGAACTCAGCATTGGCTAGAGATGTTTTAAGGATCTCAAATTATATATCTGATCGTGAAAATGAACTTATATCATTGATCACACAGTCTTTTACTGTATCACACCTGATAGAGATGAATATACCAGTGGAAAGAAGTACAGATATTTCTTGACTCATCATGGGGTTACACCCTGATAAACCCACTCTAAATTGAAAATATCTTAAGTCGGACTAGGTGCAGTGGTTCACGCCTGTAATCCCAGCATTTTGGGAGGTCGAGGCAGGCAGATCACCTGAGATCAGGAGTTTGAGACACTGGCCAATATGGTGAAGCCCTGTCTCTACTAAAAATACAAAAATTGGCCAGGAGTGGTGGTGGGCACCTGTAATCCCAGCTACTCGGGAGGCTGAGGCAGGAGAAATGCTTGAACCCAGGAGATGGAGGTTGCAAGGAGCCCATATCACACCACTGCACTCCAACTGGGGCCACAGAGTGAGACTGTCAAAAAGAGAAGACAGAGAGAGAGAGAGAGAGAGAGAGAGAGAGAAGAAGAAGAAGAAGAAGAATCATAAGTCAAAAATGCATTTAATACCTGATGTACTGGACATTATGGCTTAGCCTAGCCCACTGTCTTATAAGTGCCCAGAACATTTATAGTAGCCTACAGATGGGCAAAACCATCTGGCAACACAGGACATGGGAGAATACTGGATGCTTACCGTTGTGATCACGTGGCAGACGGGAAGCTGTGGCTCCCTGCCACTGCCCAGAATCTTGAGAGTCTTGTACTGCATATTGCTAGCCCAGGAAAAGATCAAAAGTCAAGATTTAAAGTATGGTTTCTACTGAATACACATGCTTTCTCACCCTTGTAAAGTCAAAAATTCTAAGTGAAGTCATTGTAAGTCAGAGACCACCTGCACATCAAGTCACTAGATAAATAGACTATTAGAGAAACACAGTTGATACCATTATCTTATAACACATCCAGAGAAAAATTTTTTAAATGCACCCATGATGCTTAAAGAATAAGCATGAAGGCACAAAAACTTTCCAAACCGACTGCACCAGAGTCCAATATTGCCAGTTCCTCTATTTTGCATATCTTTGCATGCAAAAAGAGATGTATTATAAATAAAAATATAACATACACATAACGGGGGAATGTACTTAGATCAGCTTTGATACATTAAATCAGGTGGAAAGAATGTGGAAAGCTGTATTTGTACTTTTGGCACAAAAACAATAGTAGAGAAAATAGGAGTAGTGATTTTTATAAAGGTTATTACTGATAATGTGTTTGATTAATCATTTAATTTGCATAAACAAGCATTAGCCCTTAAGAAAAGTGCTGTTTTCTTTCAAGCTAGTTTGCTTATTCTACGTAGATCAACAATTTTACTAAGACATAGTCTTTAACATTCTAGGACATTGGTCTGTGCAAAAATTTCTTGAGTGAGACCTCAGAAGCACAGGCAACCAACACAAAGATGTCCAAACAGGATCACATCAACTTAAAAAGCCTTTGCACAGAAAAGGAAACAATCAACAAATTGAAGGGACAACCCACAGAACGAGAGAAACTGCTTCCAAGGTGCCCATCCGACAAGGGATTAATAAGCAGAATATAGAAGAAAGTCAAACTTAGTAAGAAAAAAGCAGCCGGGCGCGGTGGCTCACGCCTGTAATCCCAGCACTTTGGGAGGCCGAGACGGGAGGATCACGAGGTCAAGAGATCAAGACCATCCTGGCCAACATGGTGAAACCCTGTCTCTACTAAAAATTAGAAAATTAGCTGGGTGTGGTGGCATGTGCCTGTAATCCCAGCTACTCAGGAGGCTGAGGCAGGAGAATTGCTTGAACCCGGGAGGCAGAGGTTGCAGTGAGCCTAGGTCGCGCCACTGCACTCCAGCCTGGCGCCTGGTGACAGAGCGACACTCTGTCTCAAAAGAAAAAAAAAAATCTGATTAAAAATGGGCAAAAGAGCTGAATAAACATTTCTCAAAAGAAGACAGACAAACGGTCAACGGGTATATGTAAAAATTCTCAACATCGCTAATCACCACAGAAATGCAAATCAAACTATAATGAGTTATTACCTCACCCCAGTTAAAATGGCTTTTATTCAAAAGACAGGTAATAACAAATGCTGGTGAGGATGCAGAGAAAGTGAAATGCCTGTATTCTGTTGGTAAGAATGTTAATTAGTGCAACCACTGTGGAGAATAGTGTAGAGGTTCTGCAAAGAACTAAAAAAAAAGAAAAAATTATCAGAAAGATATGAAAGCTGACACAATTACTGTACCACTGAGAAAGATGTAGCTAAGTGGGATTATTGTTTATTTGAAATATTCATATCAACACCTTGTTGGGAGACTGACAGCAAGACTCTGTCTCAGAAAAAACCATTTGCTGGTCGTGTCCCCACGAGGTACATGCTGGGTATATATCCACAGGAGAAAAGATCAATATATTAAAAAGATATTTATACTACCGTATTTACTGCAGCACTATTTACTACGGCCAAGATTTGGAAACACTCTATCAGAGGCCAGGAAGGCCAGTGGGAGGAGGGAGTAGAGATGGTTAAAGGGACAAAGACATTCGACTTTTATCAATAGAATAAGTAGGATCTAGAATCTGGTAACACAATGGGGTGACTACAATAATTTATTATATATTTAAAAATAAATAAACGAGTAGTGTTGAGATGTTT
>NW_016107426.1:4441046-4452059 GCF_001604975.1 Cebus imitator | reverse complement strand
AAAAAAAAAAAAAAAAAAAAAAAAAAAAGAAGCTGCACACATCTATATGCTTAAGGTCATATCCCTGTCATGGTGTACATGTTTTGCGTATGTGTGTGTGTGTGTGTGTATGTGTGTGTGTGCACGCGCATGTACAGTTGCGTGTGAGTGTATTTTCCAAGTAATGATTAAAACTCTGATTTCTAAAATTAGACCTAGGTTTAAATAAAAACTCTGCCACTTATTAACTGCATAACTCCAAGATCAAACTGTGGATGACTCAGTTTTCTCCTATTTGGAAGAGAATAATAATATAGCTTCCTTATTCAGTTGTTAGCAGGAAAAGTTGGATAATATATGGGAAATACTTAGCCTGCTATGTGAGAAATTCTAATTTTCAACTTGGTGGTGGTGTTGCAGTGGTTGTGACTCAATTACTGGCTGTTGCCATTGTTGTTACCTAACTTTACTTTAAAAGCCAGTTTCAACAACTGCCTTCTTCCTGGATCTGACCAGAGGAGGGATGGAATTTGGATCAGGCGTTGATGAGGAGACATGACCCAAACTGCATACCTTAGCCTGGGCATCAGGGAGAGAGAAGGATTGAGGATAGAAGGCCTTGTATGGGTTTAGGCAGTGTACTTAATCCCTTTATGTCTGCTTCATCAATAAGGTTAATGATTACAAATTTCTACCTGATTGTTTTCTGGAAAAAAAAAAAAAAGGGTAGCTGATGTGAAAGCTGCTAAGCCAGAGGCCAGCACTCAGTGGGACACCGGTCTCCTCGCCTGCTGTCGGGGAAACCATCTGCTTCTCTCTTTCCTTCCTTTCTTTCTCCACTTGAACCCTAGTTGAGGTCCCTTCCTTAGGCTGTGGCCACAGATAATCTCCACGCAGTGCTTCCAGGAACCTGCTGTAAAGGAATTACTTCCCCCTCATCAAAGTAGACACTTGACTGAAAACCAATTCTGCTCCTCGGTAGAAGAGAAAGAAACCAGCATTATCATGACGATGATCATCGTTTTGAAACATCTATGGAAAAGGTCCTGCAGGCTCCCTGAAAAAGCATCTTCTTTATACTCACCTTATTGTTTTCATTGTTTCTTTCCTTGAAGCATATTAGACAATTAAAGCAAGTTGGATTCCAGCCTTTTCAATATTTTGATTAAGATTTTATGTTCAGTTGTCAGTGGTATGTAATTTTGGAAGCATAATAACAATTTTAATTAATTTTCATAGGTTTGCTAATTAAAACAATTAAGAGGTAGAACTTACTGGAAAAATAATTGGAGGATCTCTAGTGAATGTTATCCTTGAGGCTTCACATAAGCGCAAAATGGTACAAATTTGTTTTAAAAATAGCTAGAAATCCAAAAGAAGTAATTATAACATCAAACCAAAGTTGTTTCTGCATTTATCCTTTTTAAAAATAGGAGATAACATTTTCGTTAAGCTTCTGGAAGCTGCTTCTGCCTGCCTCTGTGTTCATGGCAGCAGCAATAATTAGAAGCACCACCAGACTACTTTTTAAAATAACAGCATGATGTGTAAACTTTAAACTTTGGAGATAAGTTTGACAACACAAAGTACTGAGAGGTGAGAACATAAGGAAAACAAACACTGAGAAAGCCCAAGGAAGTAAAGGAGATGTCGGATGTGAACTAAACTGCTCTCTGCACCGGATGCAGTCCATGAAGTAAAAGGGTTCTAGCTTTTTAGAAGTCACAGAACCTTTAGGGACAAAACATATTTTTCAGAAACTTAACACGGGACACAATCCTTGATAGTAGTAGAACCGTGGACTGAACACGAACAGAAAAAGGAACACATACAGAAACATCCACGCAGTTAATCACAGTGGTTAAATGCAAGAGCTTCAGAGTCACCCTAAGTTTTAAGCCTTGCTTCCCTGCTAAAATAGTGTAACAAGACCCATCCCCAAAGGATTGATGTAAGGATTAAATGAGTTAATATGCTAATCACTTAGAACAATGTTCTATCCAAAGTAAAGTTTAGTTATTTTTATAATTATCCTCATTTGCATTTAAACTATGAAAACATAGTAATTTCTTCAAGTCCAAAGCAATCTCCACTGTGGCAGTTTATTCAAACGATGTTGTACAACCTTGCAAGAGGCCCAGAGTTTTCCGGAAATGGCATTTTAAAACCTCAGCATACTCATCCAAAGCCTTACAAATGTTGATACCCCTTGATTCTATTACCCTCAAAAGAATCTAGCCTAAGGAAATGATAAAGACGTAACCAATTGTACACAAAGATATTCACCACAGTATTATTTATTAAAAATATCTATTAAAAAACTTATAAAGTCTAAATGTCAGACAAAAGAGGAAAAAATGGTAAATTATTTAAATGGATGACAATATTTTTATAAGATGAAATATTATACAGTGATTACAAATGTTGGCTTCTGGTTATCGTTCATAATTATATATAACATACTGATGGCATGGTGGTAAGCAAAAACAGCAAAATATATAACTGCATTAAAATGTGATCATAATTTATGACTATTTAAATAATTATTATAAGTACTAATCAATTAAAAATGATTATTATAAATAATCATAATTTATAATATGACTATGTAAAGATATGTCTAGAACATCCCTTTGAAAAGTGTACTCATAACAGATTATTTCAGAGGGTTAAAACAGGGACCAGCAAACTTTTTCTGTAAAGGACCAGGTAGTAAATATTTTAGGCTTTGTGGGGCATGCAGTCTCTGTCTCAGCTAAATGACTCTGCTATTGTTGTATGGGAGGTAGCCATGCATAATAGCAAACAAAGGGGTGTGGCTCTCCTCCAATAAAATTTGATTCACAAAAAACAGTTGGTCGACCTGCAGGCTATAGTTTGCCAACCCCTGGGTTAAATATGTCTTTTTAATATTTTTCTATATTTTCTAAATTTTTTTTTGGTGAGAAAAGCAAAATTGCTCTCATAATTTAAAATAAAACAATAAGCACTATAAAAATGAAATGCTGTTTATTAAAAAATATAAAATACCGTGGATAGTAGGAAAATGGCCATGGAGGACTTTTATAGCTTAAAAACTTATATCAGGTGCTATTGTCTGAATGTTTCTGTGTCTTCAAAGTACATATGTTAAAACCTAACCACCAAGGTGATGATACGAGGTGGCAGGGCCCTTTGAGAGTTGATTAGGTCATAAGAGCAGAGCCCTTACAAATGGGATTAGTGCCCTTAAAAAAGGTCCCCAGAGAGCTGTCTTGCCCTTTTCCACCATGTGAAGACACAAGAAGGTGCCATCTATGAAGGAGAAATGGGCCCTCACCAAACACAGAATCTGCTGGTGCCTTGATCTTGGACTGCCCAGCCTCCAGCACCATGAGAAATAAATTTCTGTTGTTTATAAGCTACCCAGTTTATGGTAGTCTGTAATAGCAGCCCAAATGAACTAAAATATCAAGTCACATCAAGACTTGCTCAAAAACACACACCTCAAAATCATAATTACTGTCTATGAAAAACCCACAGCCATCATACTGCCTGGGCAAGAGCTTGAACCATTCCCTTTGAGAAGTGGAACAAGACAAGGAGGCCCATTCTCACGCCGCCTATTCAACATAGTACTGGAAGTCCTAGCCAGAGCAATCAGGCAAGAGAAAGAAATAAAAGGCACCCAAATAGGAAAAGAAGCCAAACTCACTCTCTTCATTGAAGATATGATTCTATACCTAGGATAAAGACTCTGCCAAAAGGATCCTAGAATTGGTAAACAACTTTATATGAAATCAATGTACAAAAAGCAGCAGCACTTCTATACACCAGTAACATCTAGTCTGAGAGTGAAATAAACAGCACAATTACACTTACCACAGCCACAAGGAGAATGAATAGTGCTAGGAATAGTGCTAACCAAGGAAGTGAAAGATCTCTACAAGGAGAACTACAAAACACTATTGAAAGAAATCAGAGACAACACAAATAAATGAGAAAAATTCTGTGCTCATGAATTAAAAGAATCAATGTCATAAAATGGCCATATTGACCAAAGCAATTTACAGATCTGATGCTATTCCTATCAAACTACCAATGTCATTCTTCACAGAATTATAAAAAAAACTACTCTAAATTCGTATGGAACCCAAAAGAGCCTGAATAGCTAAAGCAATCCTAAGCAAAAATAAAGCCAGAGGCATCACATTACCCAACTTCAAAACTATACTATATAGCCACAGTAATCAAAACAGTGTGGAACTGGTACAAAAACAGACACATAGAACAATGGAATAGAAAACTCAAAGCCACATGCCTACAACCATCTGATCTTTGACAAGGCTGACAAACACAAGCAATGAGGAAAGGACTCATTCAATCAGTGGCGCTAGGATAACTGTCTAGCCATAGGTGTGAGATTGAAGCTGGACCCTGACCTTTCACCATATGCAAAAATTAACTCAAGACGGATTAAAGATTTAAATGTAAGACCTCAAACTACAAAAATCCCAGAAGACAACCTAGGAAATAGTCTTCTCAGCACTGGCCTTGGCAAAGAATTTTTGGCTAAGTCCCCAAAAGCAATTGCAACAAAAACAAAAATAAATAAGTGGGACCTAATTAAAATCAAGAGCATTCTGCACAGCACAAGAAACTATCAGCAGAGCAAACAGGCAACCTACGGAATGGGAGGATATGTTTTCAAATTATGCATCCAACAAAGGCCTAATATTTAGAATCCTTAGGGAACTTAGAACAAATCAAGGAGCAAAAAACAAATAAACTCATTACCTAATGGACAGAGAACATGAACAGACATTGCTTAAAAGAAGACATACAAGTGGTCAACAAACATATGAAAAAATGCTCAGCATCACTAATCATGAGAGAAATGCAAATAAAAGCCGCAATGGGATAACATCTCACACCAGTCAGAATAGCTACTATTAAAAAGTCAAAAAAACAATAGATGACAGTGAAGCTGTGGAGAAAAAGAAATGCGTATATGCCTTTGATGGGAATGTAAATTCATTCAGCTACTGTGGAAAGCAGTTTGAAGGTTTCTCAAAGAATTTAAAAGAGAGCTATCATTCAAACCAGCAATTCCATTACTGGGTATATACCCAAAATAAAATAAATCATTCTACCAAAAGGCACATGTATTTCTATGTTCACTGCTGCACTATTCACAATAACAAAGACACGGGCTCAATCCAGGTGCCTATCAATGGTAGATTAGATAAAGAAAATGTGGCACATACATGCCATGGAATACTATGCAGCCATAAAAAAGAATGAAATCATGTCCTTTGCAGCAACATGGATGGAGCTGGAGGGCATCATCCTAAACAAATTAATGCAGGAACAAAAACCACATACAGCATGGTCTCACAAGTATACACTAAGCATTGAGCACACATGGACACAGATATGGGAACAGTAGACACTGTGGACTACTAGAGGGTGGCCGGCAGAGAGGGGCTGAAAAACTACCTGTTGGTTACTGTGCTCATTACTAAGACGTAGGAATCCATATTCCAAACCTGAGCATTATGCAATACTCCCATGTAACGAATCTGCACATATGGCCCTGTATCTAAAATAAAAGTTGAAATTTTAAAAAATGGTATGCCCGAAAATAAAAGTCTTTAGTGGCTTTGTATCACACAAGTTGAAATGATTTTATCTAGCTTGTGAGGACAGCTCTGACCTCTGGCTCTATCTCGGAGCTTGTTTCCTCCTACTGTCTTTCTTGATCTTCTGCTCCAGCCATATTTGCATTGGCATGGGGCACTGAGATTGAGATTTAACGCAGACTGTGAAAACATATAATGGTTCCATTAGCTTCCTCATCTCATATGAAGGCTCTGCCTTCAAATTCAAGAGTCCGGGAGATAACCTTTACAAAACATTCCACCTGGCCAGGCGTGGTGGCTCACACCTGCAATCCCAGCACTTTGGGAGGTTGCCGTGTGTGGATCACCTGAGGTCAGGAGTTTGAGACCAGCCTGGCCAACATGGTGAACCCCCGTCTCTACTACAAATACAAAAATTAGCTGGGCATGGGTGGCACGCCTGTAATCCCAGCTACTCGGGAGGATGAGGCAGGAGAATTGCTTGAACCCGAGAGGCGGAGGTTGCAGTGAGCTGAGATTGTGCCATTGCACTCCAGCCTAGGAGACACAGAGAGACTCTGTATAAAAAAAAAAAAAATTATTCATGCTTCAGAAGACTTCTTTTTTTCTTTCTTTCTTTGTTGGCCAGAGGCCACCAAGTTTCTTTTTTTTTTAAATTTTTTATTTTTTTTCAGAAGACTTTAAAAAAAGTAAGTATTTCTATTGTGTATAGAATATGTATATACAGTCCATACTGTATTCTAGTATTTGACCCAGTTTTCTGTATTTTTAACCAGCTTTTTATCATTAGAATGGCAACAGGGTGCAAATCCAGACTACTGCAGACAGAAGATTCTTGATAGTGCAAGAAAAGGCAAGCAACTTCAGGAAACCAACAAAAACACCAAACAGCCTCAGATTTTATTTTTTAACTTAAAAAGGTTGAAATTTTATAAAGAGCAATAGATGATTTTTCTTCCCTCTTCTCTGCTGTGCCTCCTACACCACATATCCACTCTTAACCTTGGGCTCATCAATACTCAATGTATTTATCAATATGTTCAGCAACATTTTTAATTTTTCAAAATAGAGAAAAAGGGAATGACTTTATGGTTTTAAATTTCTGTTTCTTTTCTTATGACAGTTTAAGCACATTTTTAATATATTTAAAAGCCCTTTCTGTTTCCTACTATAGGACCTGTGTTTTTCTGTTAATACTATCCTTTAGTTGAATTTTATTTTTAGTATGTTGCAGGGACTTCTAATAGGTTTTGGAAGAAATTAGCTTTTCTCTATCATATGTGCTGAAAATAACTTTTCTATTTAGTATTTTAATATTAATTCTTTAGTATTTACCTGTGTATTTTGCTATGCAAAAATTTTGAATTTTTATATGGTCAAATTATATGTTTTTTGTTGGTCTTCTAAAATTTATGTCATGCTTTGAAAGACCTTACCTACTCCAAGATTGTAAAACAAACTAAAAAACAAAAGTAAGTCTCCAGTGTTTCTTTTTTTTTTCCCAAGTAATTTTACAATTTATTTTTTCCTATTAGTTCTTTGCTACATCTGAGATTGATTTTGGAGTATGGAGTGAGGGGGGGAAGTATAGACCACATTTCTCTGCTATTTTAGTGAGGCAACTTTCTTTAAGCCATCAGGTATTCAACAGTTAAAACATTGCAAAGGGATCCAACAAAATAACTCCTATACAAACAAGGTTAACATGTGGCAATAAATTTTCACTCAGTCATTTAGATCAGCATTTTCTGAATTTTAATCAGTCACCTTAGTAATTTCTGACATTTCCACATGAACTCCTATACTATTATTTACTTAATACTTTTATTTTAATTGCTCCTTATTTCATAAGTAATTTTATTTAAAAAGAAACTTTACATCATCATTTAACATTCTAATTACATTTTCTGAAGGTATATTAAAATAAAATTTAAAATAAATTTTCACCTGTACATTGCTAATATCATCTCATTTATTACTTTGGAAACAGTGATCTAGTTAGAGTGAAATATATAGAAATTTGGAGCTCTCTAAAATAAAAATTGGGGGAAGTGACTGAGAGGAATTTTGAATTTTCACACTTGAAGTGTTGGTGATACGCCTTTTTTTTCTACATGGTTGCTTCATAAAGCCTACTGAAAATTTCATTTACTGACTTGTGTTACATCATTCAGTGTTTTAAAGCGTGACAACAAAACCTTAAATTTTACCCGGCCAGGTAAACACTATAAACAAACAGCCACTTTCTTATTTTATTTTTTTTTAACTTGAATAGCTTTAGGGGTACAAGAGCTTTTGGTTCTGCGGATGAACTGCATGGTGGTGAAGTCAGGAATTTAGTGCACTCGTCACCCAAGTAGTATACACTGGAGTTAGTGGGTAGTTTCTCTTCCCTCCCCCGCTTCTTTATCCAGTGTAGCACTTGATACACACCCTTTTTTTTATTTTAACAAAATCAAAAGTAAATAGAAAAGCTCACTTTGCTTCTGCAGGTGAAGCAGTCTCTACAGCTCTGAAAAACCCATACCACTGTTCCACATGAGTTTCGCTCTTTGCAGATTAAAACACCTGCTGCCATATCAAAAATAATAAAATAGGATGGCAGAAGAGGAATTGTAAAGAATATTCCATTTTGCCTAATTTTAAAAAATGGACAGATTCAATGTTAATTTTAGGTAGTGCGGTTTGTTTTTGTTTTTTTAAGAACAATAGTAACACTACTTTGGTCCGACTGGATTCCTAGACACATAGAATAAAATGTCTGGTGAAGACAGATTCTTTTGACCACATATTTATGTTGTATATTACTCTTTCTATCTAGAAGTAGATAATTTTATAAGCTCATATGAAGACATCAGGATTTCAGTTCTTAGTGGGATAATCTGTGGCACTGTGCTACACAGCTTCCAGGAAAGTATGTGAGTTTTCATTCAAATGACTCGTATGTGCAGCCACTAAGTGAAAAGGGAACATTACTGGGCTGCTCTCAATATCTAAAGTAAAAAAAAAAAAAAAAAAAAAAAAAAAAAAAAAAAAAAAAAAAAAAAAAAAAAAAAAAAAAAAAAAAAAAAAAGAAGTCTTTGTTTAAGCGGCAAACAATGATGGTAAAATCTCCCAGACATCTAACAGTATGTATTTAGGACATAATGGGAATTTTGTGTCACTGCCTTATCAATGATGAAAACAATGACAATTAGTTTTACTAAGTGTCATGCTTAGCATGTACCTGGTATTTTAGAAATATCATCTCATTTACTCCTTACACAATATGAGGTCCCCCATGGAGTCTCTGAGAAGTAATCTTGCCCAAGTCACACAATTAGAAAGCAGAGGAGCTGCCACTAATACTCAGGCTCTTAAAAGATCAAGGTTTTTCTAGGAAACCATGACGATTCCCAATCAGCCAAGCTCCTTCCCCTCCTGAGACTCTCCCTTCTTCTTCTATCTTGGAAAGAGAACCCAAGCAGAACAAAACAACCGGCACTCACATGCAGCCTGTCCCCTAGCTGTAGGGAGATGCGTGCTTCAGAGAGTCGAATATGGCTTTCACTGAAGAAGGAAGAGGATGAAGATTGGAGTAATTACTCAAAAAAATTGCAGGAGCCACATAAAACCAGTATCTCAAAACAAAAAGTTATAGACTTTCGCAGTAAGTAGTCCATTATTCAGACCACTTATTCAGCACCAGTAGGGGTGCAGGTTTCTCTATTAGACTTCTGCACCCCTTCATCTACCCTCCTGATTCAGTTGAAATAATTCATACAGTTTGGGCTGAAAAGAAACAAACAACATTTGCAGGATACGGCTTCATAAATCCCCCTGCAGGGCACTGACCGGCAGCTCACTGCATTTCTTACAGCACATTTCACATCTGGGGTGTGCAAGCCACTTGCAGTAATATAAAATATGAGAATATCAAATGAAATGTTTATGGAGATTTTTCTGCAGCTGCTAGCTAGGAACCCCTCCTTTGTAGAAATGTTGCCAGGATTCCCAAAAATTACACAAAACTGTCCTTCTAATTAGAGTCAGCAAGTAAGAAAATTTTGTTAGCATTTATCATAAGGTCATGATGTCATATTCTAAAGATGACTATCAGATAATTTTGGGAATATGTTATTACTCAGTATATAAGAGTAAGCAGTCAAAAGTAGTTGCTCGAAATAATCAAAGTCTACAGAGAAGAGGCTTGAGAGACAGATTGATCTGGGTCCCAGATTCTGATCCACTCCTTCTTCGCTGACTAATCCTATCAAATAAAGAACTCCCTGAAAGAAAAGTTCCACATTTGTAAACCAGGGAAGAGTATCTCAGGGGACAGTTACGAGGACTAAATAAAACAATGATGACATGTAAAATAATGATCACAAATAAAATGACGACATATAAAACAATGATCACAAATAAAATAATGATCACATACTTGTACTGGTGCTATCAGCTATTTGATTTCCTAAAATATTCTCCTGGATGAATAGAGTTATGTCTGTACTACTTGGAAAATGGCCCTTCCATAGGTTCCAAGTATTCTTTAACAGCAACTGCCAGTCAGTGTCAAATCGGGCTTGAACACACTATAATTTCAATTAAGTGGCACACCATTTAAATATGCACATAAATAAATTGCATAGAAAAACTATGGAAGGAGAGTAGAATGATCTAACAATAACGCATGTCAAACATATGGTAAACACCTATCATGCCAAATTCCCCTGACATTCTCCCTTCCGGTGAAAACATACACAGTAATATTTCTATTAAGGATGCTTTTAACAATAAACTTCTATGTCAGAAGCCTGGTCATGAAAAGGAGAAGGAGGAACAGAGAGAGTTTCTGGGGAGATTCTTGTCTCACCACACCTTGACAGGGCACTGAATTCCTTGTGTTAAGTGTCTATAACTGTTTCGGTTATAGACACTTTGGTCTTTGGTTATAGACACTGTTTGGTTATAGACACTTTGGATTTTGGTCTTCCGGGCCACATGTGGAGATTCTTTTCACTCTTAAGAAGATCAAACAAGACCTAAGAATGTGAAGCATTTTTGTCAGTGTCAGGCACCCGAGTGACGTCTACTCTTCTGCAAGACTTCTTCATAGTTTGCCATGAGATGTGTCCTGCCACCGCAGCTGTCACTGATCCAGGTCTAAGGAGGCGGGATCTGGTCCCGTCTCCCACTTACTGTCTCCCCAAGCCCAAGTCGAGTGCGTGACTGTAGGAAAGCGGACGATCTCTTCATGACTCAGTTTCCTCATCTGTAAATTTAGGAAGACAACAGAACCTACCTCAAAAGGTGGTTGTGAGTACAGGTATTGATCGACTTACGACCTATGCAACTTACGACCATTCGACTTTACGACCACAATCGCTAGCCACGACTGCTCCGCGTCTGGCAGCACAAACGTTGCCCAGCT
>NW_016107426.1:4428253-4440431 GCF_001604975.1 Cebus imitator | reverse complement strand
CATTTCAGAAAACAACAATAGAGAATTAAATTGTATTTGATGAGTTCAGTGCTGCTCTGTGGGGGAAGAAATGTAAAATCAGCAGCCATGGAAATAACCAAAGCCTGGAAGGAGCTTCATGAGTGATAATCTGAGTTGGCAAAACTCTGGCATGTTTCCTGAGGACCTCGGGAGGCCATTCATAAAAGAACAGTGTTGGACAGGCTCCTGCAGAAGCACTCAGCAAGACAGATGATGTCTGTCATACAAAGGCCTTGGAAAGAAATTAGTTTAAGGCCTTGGCCTCATCAGGAAAAGACCAAACTACACAAATAGGGTCACCTCCCTGACCATCCATTCATTCATCCATCTGTCCATCCATTTATCCACTCACCTATCCATATCTTTCTGTCTGCCTATCAATCTATTAAAAAATTACCGGCTGTTAATTAAGCATCACAGGCCCTAAAGCGTTCAGCAAAATGGACTACATGAGAGTGAATGCCACCTACAAGACTGCTGGTATAGATCACAGTTCCTATTTCATAAATGTTTCTGGAAATTCAAAGTGAAACATGAGCATCCATAAGGAATCAAAGTAGATTCAGCTTTTTTAAACAATCGTAGGTTCATGAAACTGAAAGGAACCTTGTGTAATCATCTAGAAAGAGGAAAAAAATGGATTTTTTACTCAAATGGGAAAAAATATAGACTTAAGGTTTCTAAAAGAACAGGAAACATGCATGAAAAAATCAACATGATCTACGAAGTACTAGACAGGGTGCTTTTAGCACAATTGACTAACATATCTACAAATGACAGGGATGCCTTTTTCATAAGTAATAAAATTTTACTCAGACATTGCTTAGTATTTGCTAATGTTGCCTCTGAACTTTCAGGTCCATAGTACAAATTACATTAAGATTTCTTTTAGGTACAAAGTTCTAACAAAATGTCATGAAATAATATCGTGTAAAAAATCAACAATAAATAGCAAACTGGGGAAAGAGCAACATTTAAATAAAATACCTTCAATTTTCCCTGAACTCATGTAACAGCTTCCATTTTATCATATTTTTACAGTTTTCCTGATGACAGAAAAACGAGATCAGGAGCAAGACCCTTATTTTAGAACATGTAGTCGCTGGACAGTATTTTTCTCTTGAGATAAGGTTATCTCCTGACTTTTGAAAGATTATTTTTCCTGTCATCTTGAAATGAGTCCAATTCCAGTATGGACCCCTCAGTTACAAATTATCCATGACCAAAATCATTACACTGGGAAAATGAAGTACAAACTAGTGTGTTTGAATTATGGCATTAAAAAAGTCATTGAAAAGCTCTGTTCTTTGGGGCTCTGTTATCTTAAATCCTGTTTTATCAGCCGGGCGTGGTGGCTCACTCCTATTAATCCAAGCACTTTGGAGGCCAAGGCAGGTGGATCACCTGAGGTCGGGAGTTTAAGACCTGGTGAAACCCCGTCTTAAAAAAAAAAAAAAAAAAATCCTGTTTCATTCAACTGTTCCAGTGGTGGAATCATGGTATAACCCAAAAGTGAAAGGCATAAAGTTGTTTTTAGTTTTGAGTTGTCGTTGTTATTTTTATAGGAAAATACAGCCCAAGCAAAACAAATACATCTTTAAGCATTATAGATAAAAAGATGGATCAAAATATACTCTTTAGGGGAAAAAATGTACGTTTAAAAAGGAAATGTGGCCAAATATTTTAAAATAATGAGTATTTGAATGAATGAATGAATGAATGAATAAATGACTCTATCGACCAACTAACTTTCCAAAAAGTGCACTGAGTGCTTAACAGAATGGAAAACTTAGTAGCTGTGAAAGCGACAAAGATGCATATCTTGTAAAAACCATAAAAATTAAAATCAGTGAACACTCTAGACAAATGAGCAATATTTAGAATCTTCCCTTTACAAAAATTTTGAGTTTTTCCTTTTAGCTCTTCTCCTCAAAAAATGCACATTTTACTTGTGCATGTAGTAACCATCTAAAATAATGATATTTCCAAATTCTTATTTTCCATTCTTATTTGCCGAATAATCCTTCCCTTCCTTCACTGACTACTTACATTATTATGTATTAAATTGTACATATGTATAACATATACATAAGTATGATGTATATATACATAATATTTGAGCTTTTGTATACTAGGCTTATTATTTCATCACTACTTTTTTAGTGTGAGTATTTTTTGGCAGAGATGGGGTTTCACCATGTTACTCAGGCAGGTCTTGAACTCCTGAGTTGAGGTGATCCACCTGTCCTGGCCTCCCAAAGTGCTGGGACTACAGGCATGAGCCACCATGCCCGGCCTCAGTCTTACTCTTTTAATTATTGTAGCTGAAGTATATTAAAAAAAAAACTTGTATGGGGCCAAGTGCAGTGGCTCATGCCTATAATCCCAGCACTTTGGGAGGCCAAGGTAGGAGAATCGCTTGAGTCCAGTAGTTTGAGACCAGTCTGGGCAACATGGTGAAACCTTGTTTGTACAAAAAGTGCAAAAATCAGCCTAGCGTGGGGACATGTGCCTGTAGTCCCAGCTACTAGGGAGGCTGAGATGGGAGGATCCATTGAGCTTGGGAGGTCATGATCACACCACTGCACTCCAGCCTGCATAGCAGAGCAAGACCATATCAAAAAGAAAAAAAAAAAGGAAGGAAGGAAGGAAGAAAGGAAGGAGAGAGGGAGGGAGGGAGGGAGGGGAGAAAGAGAGAAAGAAAAGAAAACGTGAATGATTTGGCCAGGCATGGTGGCTCACGCCTGTAAACCCAGCACTTTGGGAGGCCATGGTGCGAGGATTGCGTGAGGCCAGGAGTTTGAGATCTGCTTGGGCAAAATAGTGAGACCCTTGTCTCTAATTTTTTTTTTTTAATTAGCCAGGTGTGTTGGTGTGCACTTATAGTCTCAGCTACTCTCTACTCTGGAGGCTGAGGCAGGAGGATCACTTGAGACCAGGAGACTGAGGTTGCAGTGAGCCATGACTGGGGCACTGCACTCCAGTGTGGGCAACAGAGTTAGACCCTGCCGCTAAAGAAAAAAAGTTAAATAAAATAATTTTAATAAAACAATGTGTATGGTTACTTTATCTTTAGTATAATTATTTTTCAAAAGTTTCTTTGCTTTTTCCCATGTTTAGTACTCCAATGCATTTTACGACCCTGGCTCTCAATTTGTTTAAGATAGTTATTGTAATAACACTAGACATGTCTGTGTATATACACATATATATATATATGCACACATACACACACACACACACACACATATATATATACACACACACACACACACACACACACACATATATATATATATATATATATATATATATATAAAATTTGGCAAAAATTACTGTGTTTATAGTGTTTAGTTTCCCTAATGATGCATATGATATACCTGTACATTTATTAAAGCTTTAAAATATATCTTTTAACAATGTTTTTAGAGTCTTTGTTTTGTTTTGTTTGTTTTGTTTTGTTTTTGAGACAGAGTCTCTCTTTGTAGCCCAGGCTGGAGTGCAGTGGCACAATCTCGGCTCACTGCAAATTCTGACTCCTGGGTTCAAGCAATTCTCTTGCCTCAGCCTCCCGAGTAGCTGTAATCCCTTAAAAGTGCACGCCAACATACCCAGTTAATTTTGGTATTTTTAGTAGAGACAGGGTTGGACTATGTTGGCCAGTCTGGCCTTGAACTCCTGACCTCAGGTGATCCGCCTGCCTCAGCCTCCCAAAGTGCTGGGATAACAGGTGTGAGCCACCACACCATGCCTAGAGATTTAAAAGTACATACTTGTGTGTGTCTGTGTCTGTGTGTGTGTGTGTGTGTGTGTGTTTCTTTTTTCCCAAGAGGACTTCTTTAAAACTTCTATTTTCTAATAATTTTGATTTTCTCTACTTAATGTATATTAATTTTTCACTTTTCTGACCTCTCTAAGTTTTCTAATTATAACATTTATAAAAATGGAAGTGGTGTCTTCTAATATTTATAATTCTTATTTCTGTTAAAAGATACAGTTAAGAAAGCAGTAATGGCAGCCTTACTGAGGCCCATATTTCAACAGAAATAGCTACTTTAAATGCTTGTTACAGAGGTGAGTACAAACTTTTTTGTATATCACAAGCACAAAAAATTGGACTGAGCTGAGTTTCAATTTTACTTTATTCTCCAAACCTGTAAGACATGTCACGCCTCTAAATACATGGTCTTTTAAGAAAGCAAAGCAGGCATTGCTTCTTTTCTTCTTTACTGTGAATATTGCTTGGTCCATAGCCAAATTATAGCAGTCTTACAGCTAACATTTTACTTTTTTCTTCTTCTTTTTTATTTAAAAAAAAAAAAACCTTACTTAACATTATTCAGTGCTTAGAGGGCGAAACAATTTATAATTTCCTTAGGGAAGTTGTTTTTCTGAGTTTTTAATTGTTTCCATCTCTAATTTTGTGTTGCTTTTCCAAAATCATGACATGTAGCAAGTCATTTGTGAAAGGCATCCTTCTAACTAACTTTCATTTGTTGCTAATAGTTTATATCTGATCATGACAGTTTTTTGGGGAGTGCCTATTAAGCGCTGAGCTCTATGGTAATGAGCTAGAGGAGACGCTGAAGGAACACAAGAAATGCCTCTAGACTGCAGATAAACAAGAAGCTAAGCATGGCGCCTACATCACTAGGTCTTACTGAAGAGATTCTTGAAGAATGAGTAGCGTTTGAAGGAAAAGATGAAGGAGGCTGAGGGGCACTGCTGTACCAGGAAAGAATGAAGCATGCGGTCCCTGGTTAGCATGACCTTTGTACGGAAATAACAGGCGACTTTTGAAAGGTCAAGGCAAATATACCACCTTCTCTCTATCCCTACCCATACCACTCCTGTAATGAATATTTTAGTTTTATTTTTACCCAAAATAAAGTTATTTAAATAATATGAAGGAAATTTGGTAAAAGTCATCGAGTGTCTATTACTATAAGATTCCAACCAAAAAAGGAAGAAAATAAAGAAATCAGAGACATATAGGCCAGGCGAGGTGGCTTGGCCTGTAAGCCTAGCACTTTGGGAGGCCGAGGTGGGCAGATCACGAGGTCAAGAGATCAAGACCATACTGGCCAACATGATGAAACCCTGTCTCTACTAAAAATACAAAAATTAGCTGGGCATGGCAGCACCCACCTGCAGTCCCAGGTACTCGGAAGGCTGAGGCAGGAGAATTGCTTGAACTTAGGAGGCAGAGGTTGCAGCGAGCTGAGATGGTGCCACTGCACTCCACTGTGGGAGACAGAGTGAGACTCCATCTCAAAAAAAAAAAAAAAAAAAAAAAAAAAAAAAAAAAAAAAAAAAAAAAAAAAAAAAAGAAAAAAGAAAAGAAAGGAAATCAGTGACATTTAAAGAAATCTAAAATGACTACAGTATAGGATTCTGGGATCATAAGGTTTCTTATGTTTAAGCACTAACCTTTCATGTGGAAGAACATTCATTTAGGAACTGATTTCAATAATAGAGTAAAACAAACATGTAATTTGTTAAACAACATAGATCTATAAAATCATAGGATTAAGTCTTTAACTTTTATTCATAGTGGATTAGTTGCGATAAATTTTAAAATTTATTTTAAAGAGATACTTTCAGAATTCAGTAGTTTACAATGGCCCAGTCCAAAGGAATTCACCTCAGGTTCAATTAGGGCCAGCCTCTACATTTATCCATTACAATTGACTTCAAAACAACATATATTATTTCATTCTTGAATTAGTTATGGAAAAAATCTAATACGTACAATCTGTGTACCTTTAATTGCACCATAATATATTCATAATCTATTCAAAATAGGAAATACAAATAATGCATCTGAATAGATTTCTCACTTTGGGAGAGAAATTAGTAAATTACTATAGAGGTTGATTAGTGAAAAATACCCTATGGACCTGAATGACTTTTCCTCCTGTGTAGTTTATATATAGTGACTAATTTACAGACTGAAAGTCTTATTGTTTATTCTATCTTCCTCCTAATAAAAAAAACCTTTCAAAACAGTGTAATCAGCAGTATGCATAGACATGGGTCTACAATAATTCAGACGAGCAATTAAAAAGAAGTGAATTCCGAGTTATACAGCATATTAAAAAAGGCCAAGTTTTGCTTAACTTTTATAGTACAAAAAGGAGAATCAAGAATCAAATGAATAGTTTCTTTTCCTTTTAAAAAATTTTTAAAAATTTATTATACTTTAAGGAAGAGTTTTTTACATGCAACTCTTCTATTGCATTTTAATTCATCTTTTAGAATTAGCTGTGGAATATGTGAGTGGCAGGAGAGTATGACCTTAACTCAGTGGTTCTGAAAGTGTGCACTGCAGATCTTGACGCCCTTTCAGGGGGTCTACACAGTCAAATTTACCTTCACAACGATATTAAAATGTTACTTGCCTTTTTACCGTGTTGGCGTTTTGCACGGCTGGTACGCAGCAATGATGGATAAAGCTGCCTGTGAACTTAAGGTACTGGCACTAAGCTTTATTGCTAGTGAGTATACTCTTCACTTCCACACACTTCACACTAAAAAAATCAACAAAGAGCCAGTTTCACTTTAGGAACGTTCTTGATAAAACAGTAGAAGTCCTTGATTTTATTAAACCTTGACTCTTGAGGGCATGTCTGTAACATTCTGTTTGACAAAATGGGAAATCCGCATAAAGCACTTGTGTATATTAAAGTCAGATGGGTATCTCAAGGAAAGCAGACTTCGTGATAAAACCAGTGATGGTATTAACCAATGTGGTTTAATTGTTAAATATTGCATAATAAAATGTATTAATATGTGGAAGATTTGAAGGAAACAGTTATTTTCCAAATGCGTCTAACATGTAATATTTCAAAATCATTGGTATGTAAAAGATCCATTCTAAGTGTCAAATAAACTAATGGGGTTTAATGTACACTGTATAAGAATTTCAAGTCAAGCACAGTGGCTCGCACCTATAATCCTAGCGCTTTGGGAGACTGAGGCAGGAGGATACCTTGAGCCTAGGAGTTCAAGGCCAACCTAGGCAACATAGCAAGACCCTGTCTCTACAATTTTTTTTTTTTTTCTTGAGACGGAGTCTCGCTCTGTCGCCCCCACTGGAGTGCAGTGGCATGATCTCAGTTCACTGCAACCTCCACCCCCAGGTTCAAGTGATTCTCCTGTCTCAGCCTCCCGAGTAGCCAGGATTACAGGCACATGCCACCATGCCCAGCTAATTCTTTTTTTTGTATTTTCATTAGAGACAGGATTTCACCATGTGGGCGAGGATGGTCTCGATCTCTTGACCTTGTAATCTGCCGGCCTGGGCCTCCCGAAGTGCTGGGATTACAGGTGTGAGCCACTGCACCCAGCCAATTGTTTTTTAAACTCAGCCAGTTGTGGTGGCATGTCCCTGTGGTCCCAGCTACTCAGGAGGCTGAGGCAGCAGGACGGCTTGCACTGCAGAGCTACAGGCTGCAGTGAGCCATGATTGTACCATTGCACTCAAGCCCGGGTAAGAGCGAGACCCTGTCTCTAAAAAATAAATTAAAAAAATAAAAATGTAGCTGATATTGTTTCAAATTTTACATTGAAAGTGATCTTTAAAAAACATGTTTGTAAGGTTTTGGTGGTATATCAATAAATAATAGAGATAATTATCTGAAATAGCTATTAAAATGTTCCTCTTTTTTCCACTGTGTTCAGTTTTTAAAAAATAGACTTCAAAATAACATATCACAACAGAATTGCAAAGCAGATATGAACATTTAACTATCCTTTGCTAAGCCACATATTATAGGGATTTGAAAAAATGTAAAATAATGCTAGTTTTCTCAAGAAATAATTTAAAAATATATACTAGTTAACATGAAATTTTTTTTAAATTGCCATTTTAAAATAAATTGTTAACTGTTTTAAAAGTTCCTCTATTTTAATTTTTAATATGATATTACTAAATATAACCCCTACAGACAAAAGCTCTTTGAGGTCTTCAGTAATTTTAAAGAATGTTTCTAAGGGTTCTAAGGCCAAAAAAATTGAGAACCACTAGTTTAAATAAATGCTTTAAATATTTAGAATTACATTTTTAAATTTATTTTTTAATTGACAAAATTGTATGGTGTCCAACATGATGTTTTGATACGTGTACACATTCAGGATGGCTAAATCAAGCAGACTCACATATACCTCACCTCACATACTTACCACCTTTTGGCGTTGGGAACACCTAAAACCTACTCTTTTAGCAGTTTTCAGGTATATGAAACATTATTCACTATAGTCAACATGTTATAAAATGGATCTTTTTTTTTTTTTTTGAGACAGAGTTTCGCTCTTGTTACCCAGGCTGGAGTGCAATGGCGCGATCTCGGCTCACCGCAACCTCCGCCTCCTGGGTTCAGGCAATTCTCCTGCCTCAGCCTCCTGAGTAGCTGGGGTTACAGGCATGCACCACCATGCCCAGCTGATTTTTTGTATTTTTAGTAGAGACGGGGTTTCACCGTGTTGACCAGGATGGTCTCGATCTCTTGACCTCGTGATCCACCCGCCTCGGCCTCCCAAAGTGCTGGGGTTACAGGCGTGAGCTACCGCGCCCGGCCAAAATGGATCTTTTTAACTTATTCCTCTTCTTTAACCAAAATTTTACATATTATTATTTTTCTTTTCCTTTTTCTTAAGAATATCCTTTTCTTTAAGAAAAAAAAAAAAAAAAAGAACTGTTATTTTTTAAGCTTATGTCCAAATAAGCGTAGTGGGTTTCGTGTAGATCATTTCAATTTTCAGCCCAACATTGACTGGCCATGCTTGACCACGCTGCTTGCCCTAACCATGACTACGTTTCCCATCTGTAAAATGATAATAAAATAACAATAATCGTAATATCAACCTTAGTAGGGTTGTGAGGATTAAATAAAATAATCCATGTCAAATTCTTGAGTACAAGACCTGGCACTGAGTGTTTGTTGTGCTGTTACCGTTCTGTGACAGTTTCCTCCTTGATGTCATAGTAACAAAATGTTAATAATACCTTGAGTATCTTTTGAAGTTTTCGGATATCCATACAAATGTCTCAGACAACATAATCCAAATGTTCTTCTATTACTGTCTCATGGAATTGAAGGTGAAACTACTTAAGTGAAGATTTTACTGGTCTTTTTTAATAAGATGGACAAAAAGTCTATCTTTTTTTTTTTTTTTTTTTTTTTTTGGGGAGGATTTTTTTTTCTGAGCATTGGCAATGTTCCGACTTAAATTATGTTTGTGTTCAATCCTTTTTAACAAATAGATCCGGAAGAAATATTAGTACCTGCTGACACCTTGGCTTCAGCATAATTGAAGAAAAGACATTTGTTTAAGATATTGAATAATTTGTCTGTTGATACAAGTCAATCAATAAAAATTTCAACCTTAATCTAAAGGAGGGAACGAGCTCTTATTGAGAGCAGACTATGCAGTTACTTATAGTCACCTTCAGTCTTCATAACAATTTGAAGTATGTATAGTTACTTCGAATTTGCAAATGAGGAAACCGAGTCTCAGAGAACTTTAATTCTCCTAAGATGGCGAAGAGGAAGAAATAAAGGATTAAATCTTTTTTGGCTGAGAAAAGAGGAGGTGAGAGAAAATTTCCAACATGGCAGGTAAGGAACATCACGAGGGTGGCATGTAATGACGTTCATTTGTTCTCTGTTAACTGGAAAGCCAGAAAGAAAAGAGAGAGTTTAAAGCGCCATTTAGAACAGATAATGGGAAGCACAGCTTGCCTGTAAAAACACTATGCCTGTGCCTGTAAAATTCCACAACAACTGTCAGTTAAGCTACTTAGTGGAAGAAGTCAAACTGTTTATTTGATATAATGTACACCAAATAATCACTTGGTCGGGCATAATTTCACTTTCCACTTTGAGTTTTCATTATAAACAGCCTAGAAGAAAATGTGCTAATGCAGGTACTAACACTACTTGGATTCTAAGAATTGCCTGAAACCTAACTTCATTTTTTTTTTTTTTGCCTTTTACATCCTTCAAAAGAATAATTTTTGAGAATGAATTAGTACAAGGGGAAGTTGAACCATGTAGGGCTATTTTTGATAATCCTGTGATAATTCAGCATATATGAAGTTCAGAAATTTTATCATAAATCTCTGCATAATTATAAATCAGAACTCTGAGAAGTAATTGGATAAAAAGCTAGAATCCCCTTTCTGCACTCGAAACATGGACTTATACATTTAAATACGTAGCTTAAATAATGTAATAGCAAATGTCTGAAATAGCATTCGTGAGATATCCTGCATAGTCCCCTATTTTCTCAATTTTTACATTTTTATGGTAAAAATGAAATAAAAGTTAAACATTTTTAGCTGTAAAGAAGTCATAAAAGCTGTAACAACAGGGTTATCTTAGCTATGATTCTTTTTTAAAAAAACACTTTTATTTTAGGTTTACGGGTACACGCACAGACTTGTTATATAGGTAAGATCGTGTCACGGGTTTGTTGTACACATTGTTTCGTCACCCAGGTACTAAGCCTCAGGTACAATTCTTAATGGTTCTTAATGGTTACTTTTTGGCATTAAGGAAATTAGATGAATTTCTAAATATCTTTTTTTAAAAAAAACAAACAGCATACTCATTTATTCACTACTCTGACAAGCCTCCAGTTTACCAGAGAGGTACGGAATAAACATGAAAAGTTCAGAGGATTTCGAAATCTTAAAACCGTTTTCTAATTGTGTACGCTGCACGTTGTTTAATCATTCACACTGATTAAATGACAAAAAAGTTTATATAAAATAAGATACTTAACAAAAAGCTTTTTGTAGGTACCTTATTTTATATAAATACATTATTTTAATAAAAATAAAATAAATATTTTATTATATACATAGGTATCTATGTATATATATAAATATCAAGACTTACCAAATTTGGAAAGATGTAATCAGAAAAATATGGGAAATGAATCCAGAGTTTCCCACATTTGAAGCATAGTGTACATGCCTTGACAGGAGAGAGTTAATATAAATAAAACCCTACTCTGAGACACAAGACACAAAATTTCCTTTGTGTATCACATGGAGACTCTGTTATACCTTAGTGGAAGAATCTAAACAGTGGAACTTACTTGCTTTGAGTCAAAAGATCCCCAATTTTATATACTCTAAGTACATACAGTGCTTAAAAAGTCCACAGTTCATAAAATTGCATTAGCCAATAATAGACTTTTATGCCCTTCAAAATGCTGCTTAACAGTCAGGCTGATCTTCTATTTTGAAACTTGTAATGAACAAATACATGTATATTTTTTAAGTTGTGTGGTTTTATGACAACTAATAAACCTTTCTTTTTCTTTTTGTGGAAATTTTTGACTAATTATTTTTTCTTCTGAGAAAATGTGTGTCTGATTGAAAATTTAACATTTAGCATTTCTTCTAAGTTTCCAGACCACAGATTTTGGCATTACTATGAAACATGTTATGAGACTTGGAACTGGCTTTATATTTAGCTTATTTAGTTGGCTTAAATGAGGACATTAGTTGCTAACAATGAAACTTAATTCATATCAGGTGAACTAGGGACCACGTCTGGGACTTGTTATAACTTGATGTTCCATGGGTTTATTTCAACAAGGAAAGGAAAAGCATTTTCAACCACAGCTCTGATTCAGAGATGATTCTGAATTCAGTTGTTCTGTAGCACATTGGACCTGGTCCATGTATCAATTATGACACATCTCCCTCCCACATCTTGCCCTCCCAATTCCAAATAAGCACAATGTGTTTTTATCACTCTCCAAGTCTTTAAATTTGCATATGGTACTCAAAAGCATTTTGCTTTTCATTTGCAAACTCTAGATTCATATTTTTCCAAATAATGTGTCTTCTTGTGAAGAATTACATGTAGAACATTTTGTTGGTAATAGTTATTTAAATTATTTACTGGCTGTTTTTCAGTTCCTGGAAAACACGAGGCTGCTCTCACAATTTGTCTGGGTTGTCTGGCTTTAGCACAACTAGATTTGAAAAATCATGCTGGAAAATGAGTCCAAAGCATCAAAGTTTGTGAAAGCAGAGTGTTATCCCAAAAGTGTCAAGCAGCCAAATGGTACCAATGTCAACAATGATGCTAGAGTGTTTTTCACAAAGACAGTTTCTGTTTTAAATACCTGCCTTTTT
>NW_016107426.1:4425883-4428066 GCF_001604975.1 Cebus imitator | reverse complement strand
TTTATTAGACCCATTCATCAGACATAGTTCTGGAGGGTAGATTAGTATTTTATAAAATATTACATATGCTTAGAAAAATAATAAGTATATCTTATATTTATGTATAAACACAAATCTAAAAGATCAAAGACGAGCTCTAGGTTGAATATTATTCATCATTCATTCATTCGTAAATATTTATTACATATATACAAGACAGTTGCCAGGCTTTGTGAAGGAGTATAAAGATGAATCAGACACAAATCTATTCTCATGTCTCCCTGTTAACATTACTAGAAAATATATAGATAGCTAAATGGAGCATATGAAGGAAGGTAGGAAAGAGAGAGAGAATGGGAATGATTTAAAAATGTGGCAAAATGTTAATGATGAGTCAATTTTGAAATAAGAGTATAAAGGAATTTTTTTATTACTCTAGATTCTCTGTATAGTAGGCATAATTTTAAAAATAAGTTTTTCAATGTCTTCTCTGAAAAAAAAAGTAGCTCAAGTATCTAAGGAACAGAGCGTTTGTGAGATCTACGGTCCTATTCAATTGTGGGAACTTCATCTCAAGTTTCTTCACTTCCTTACCGTTTCTGAAATCATTCTTCCAAGTTGGAGGGCACTCAACAAATGTATAAACACGGAATCATTTTTTTTTTCTTTTTTCCGTTGGAATCCCAATTTCCAGGCAGTATGTCTTTAGGTCACACCGTAAAACTAGTATAAACTTGTATACAACATACAAGAGAAAATACGGAAGGGACGACGTTGTCGCCAAGTGTGCTGTAGGCCTCGCCAGCTAAAGGCGGTGGATCTGGAGCAATGGTTTATTTTGCCATCTACTGTCGTTTGAAACTCTGTCCTCACTCTCAAACTGTGAGCCGTTGAAAACTGGGCTTTTATTTTTCTCATCTTTTATGTCCAACAGAGACCCGTGCGTGTAGTAAGTGCTCAATTTATGTTTGTTGGCTGTGTGAATGAATTAATGTAGATTCAAGGGTTTTTGTGCCTGAGATCTTCAAGTAGATTTCTTTTATTTTGTTTTTTGCACTAACACACACTGATCTTCACGAGTGTGTTAGTCCCGACTGTAAAATTTGATCTATATGATTTTTATGATAGCCTCCTTAATTAGAACTGCAGTATGCAAACTATATATAGGATGTGGCACCAAGGAGTTTGTCGAAAGGAAAGCAGACTTGAAATCTGGAGAATATTCATGGTCAGCTAATATATTTAACATGTGGTTAAATATTTAGTACATTTGACTGTGTCTCTTTAAAATGAAAGCCCTATATTATGTACACATTTTTGAAACGACATTTGAATAAAAATGTAAAAGGCATCTAAAGAGATGATGGGCACTTCTGGACTTGGAAAAGCCCTCAGGTTTGATAACGACATTTTGAGTCATCTGAATGCATACCTATTATCACTTAAGTGCGCACGGCTGCTGCCACTGCATCTTATACATAGATTCAGATTTTTGTTTCCCTCATCGTTCTGAAGGTTATCTCTCTGGTCGCTCTGAAAATCAGGTGACAACCATTTCCCATGATGCTTTAAGGGCTGTCAAACTGTCCATCAAGCTGTCACCTGACCAATCGTTCCCATGGTTCTTTTAGACTTCCAGTATGATAAATTGAAAGGGACTATTATCTGTCTGCTGTGAAGAGGAACTGTTTGGGCTTTGATAAGATATCACTACTCCCAGGTGAGAGGCTGCTGACAGCACAAGGCAAAACAACACGTAGAAACACTGAACAGGGACGCACAGGTTTACAAACATCTGTTGTCATCATTTATTACTTTTCCTTGGCTTTAAGTTTCTGACTCAACCGTAGACAATTCAAGAAAAGATATTTTGCCTTCTAGAACTAGCAAAAACAACTGCAGTTCTTTTCATCTTAGGAGAAGAATCTTAAAATTGAAAATACACCTTCCTACCTTTTTGGTTCATGGCACATGTGCTTCCTGCCTGGTAGCCAACAAGTTCTATGTTCCTGCTGATGGCGTCGTTTACTTTAAAAATGTATCTGAGAATAAATTCATTTCACTATAACAAATACGTGAATTTGCGGGATAAATATAATAAAATTAATTACTTATGTCTGAGAGGTCATTATTAATGTACCACTTCACAAGAAACATGAGCTGGTTTTAATGTTGGCATGTATTAATTTCTATTTTAGAATTGA
>NW_016107426.1:4413383-4420883 GCF_001604975.1 Cebus imitator | reverse complement strand
CCTGAGTAAAAATTAAGATTAGTAATATGTCAGGATAGTAGATATCCCAAGGTGCTACTCTAAGTTATTCAGATACTTCTCAAAGGCACACAGGTTGCAATTGGTTAAGTGGGGTAAACTTTGTTTTTTTAAATAGAGATGCCAGGACCCACCGCCAGGTACTCCGATTCTATTCCTTTTGGGGAGGCCCTTGCCCATGGGCATGTTTAAAAAGTTCCTGGGCCAGACGCAGCAGCTCATACCTAGTAATCTCAGCACGTTGGGAGGTCGAGGTGAGCAGATCACATAAGGCCAGGAGTTCAAAAACAGCCTGTCCAACACAGCGAAACCCCTTTACTCAAAATACAAAATTAGCTGGGTGCGGTGGCACACCTGTAGTCCCAGCTACCTTGAGAGACTGGGGCAGGAGAGTCGCTTGAACCTAGGAGGTGGAGGTTGCAGTGAGCCGAGATCACACCACTGCACTCCAGCCTGTGCTACAGAGTAAGACTCTGTCTAAAGAAAAAAAAAAAGTTCTTCAGGTGATTATGTGTGTGTCTTCAAACTTTAGAACTGAGGATAAATACATAAAGTTAGAAATTTGTGTCATGACAATAAAAAGTAAACACTCATTCAGATGATAGAACTACTTCTGTGAAATGGATGAATAAACACTTACATACATTACCTATGGGAGCTTTATAGTTATCTAAAGTTGTTAACGTACCACGATTGAAACACTTTTGTTGTTGTTAGTTAATCCAGTTGAGGAGAAAACCATCTAATAATTCGAATAGTAAGAATGATACTCAGAAACCATCACCTTACTTTATACCACTAATTAGAATTGCAGGGTCAACTGCCTTATCTTGCCGGAAAAAATAAACCCCGTGGTGGTGGCCGAAACATTTCTGTGGCTGACAGATGAACTAGGTGGTGGCAGGGTGACTGGTGATTGTGGCCTGCTCCCAAGTGGATATCCCGCTGCACAGATGGCGACGGGAGTTAAGAGACCAAAGATTCCCGCCGTGTGGGACACATACACGTGGATTAAGAATCAGGTAATGGGTGGGCTATGCCTGCTTCTTCCTGCGCTTTGTTACCTAAGCTTTGCTCGTCCTCGGTGCATATGAGTCAATGGTTGTACTAGGGTTCATTGGTCTGGCACTTCCTCGTTGCTGCTTATGCTCAGACAACCCAGGCAACCACGTGGAACAGCGTGGAAATTGCTTGTTTGGCTAGAACACTGATATTCCAAATTATGTTACAGTTCCCAGAGAATCATCAAGTTCTGTATCTATACTCCAGAATTCCTGTAGTCCTATAATATCTTAATTTAAATGTTTAATTATTTAAAAGTATTAAATTATACTTTATCAAGTTCGATAAAAACAAAAAAGGTAATCGATCTCTAAACATTTATTTATTTTGAGGTGGGGTCTTACTCCCTCACTCAGTCTGGAGCGCACTGGGGTGATCACGGTTCACTACAGACTCCATCTCCCAGGCTCAAGTGATCCTCTCAGCTCAGCCTCTTAAGTAGCTGGGACTACAGGTGTGCACCACCACACACACCCCTTTTTTTCAATTTTAGTAGAGATGAGGTATCACTATGTTGTCCAGGTGAGTCTCGAACTGAGCTCAAGCAATCCTCCTGCCTCAGTTTCCTAAAGTGCTGCAATGATAAGTGTGAGCCATCACACCCAGCCCACCTCTGAAAATTTAAATAGAAAAAGTCTCACTTGGCACATGGGAATTGGGGATGAGTCAATTGGGAATGCCTGGCTTCATAGAATGACTTGACCCTGTGATGGAGTTTTCTCTGGTCCAGAGCAAGCATGGGCAAACTATTACCAGTAGGATAATCTGGCTTGCCCTCTGTTGTTGTAAGGCTTTGCAAGTTAAGAAAGGTTTTTAAGTGGTTAAAAAAATAAGGTAAAAATATTTTGCAATATAAAAATGATATGAAATTCCTGGGCGCAGCGGCTCACGTCTGTAATCCCAGCACTTTAGGAGGCTGAGGCGGGCAGATAACGAGATCAAGAGATCAAGACCATCCTGGCCAACATGGTGAAAACCTGTTCCTACTAAAAATACAAAAATTAGCTGAGCGTGGTGACACTGTAATCCCAGTTACTCGGGAGGCTGAGGCAGGAGAATGGCTTGAACCAGGGAGGCGGAGGTTGCAGTTACCTGAGATCGCGCCACTGCACTCCAGCCTGGGTGTCAGAGCAAGACTCTGTCTTGGAAAAACAAAATTATATGAAATCCAAATGTCAGTGTTCATGTGTAGCTGAATCAGGACATGGCCATACTCATTTATTTCCATATTGTCTGTGGCTGCTTTTGCACTAGAATGGCAGAGTTGAGTAGTTGCAACAAACACCATCTATTCTACAAAGCCTCAAATATTTACGATTTGGTCTTTTCCTGAAAATTTTTGCTTGTTCCTGCTCAAGAGTAGTGTTTCTCAAATTTTAGAAATGCCTGAGACAAGTACATACAAATTGTCCGGGATCTTGTCCGAATATAAATTCTTGATTTAAGAGGTCTATTCTGCATTTCCAACATGCTACCTGCGATACTCATGCTGCTGGCCTGAGGACCACACTTAGAGAAGGGAGGCGTTACACTGTGACCTCATCATAAACACGCAAAGCCTAATGTCAGCCTGATCAAGAGCAGATCTTTTAGGAATGAACTCACATTAATTACGTGCACAAGGTTGATGCAGAAGCCTAAAAATGTAATTTATTAGCCCATCAATGAGAAATACAATAGGAACATTCTGTTCCTATAGACATGGTGCTTGATAGGCTGAATTAGAGCAGATTATTTTATCTCGCTCTGTCGCCCAGGCTGGAGTGCAATGGTGTGATCTTGGCTCACTGCAATTTCTGCCTCCCAGTTCAAGCGATTCTCCTGCCTCGGTCTCCCAAGCAGCTAGGATTACAGGCATGTGCCACCACACCTGGCTAATTTTGTATTTTTAGTAGAGATGTGGTTTCACCATGTTGGTCAGGCTTGTGATCTTCGGCCTCAAACCCCTGACCTTCAGCCGCCCAAAGTGCTGGGTTTACAGGCGTGAGTCACTTGGTCCCCTGTGGGTCAATTTTGAGTGATAATTCTAAGAGTCCTGCTCTAGCCACGCTAGCCAGAGAGAGCTGTCTGTGATTGCAGGAACTGGATTCCACTTCTAATTTACATCACATAGTGATTCCCTAGTTGTGGTTTACTGTTTGTTATTATTCCATGAAATTATGCCATGGCATTTTAAAAGACTTCCCTGCAAATTTCATTTTAAGTATGTCATAACTCTAAAATCAAGAGTAGTAGCATTGTGAGAGAACTGGACCTGTGTCCCAGTATTGATCACTGTGAGACCATGACCAAATCAGTGTCCTCATCAATAAAACGTAGAGGAGAGATTCAGGAAGACAGGATTCCCATGGACCCTTCCAGTTTTTTAAAAAATTTATTTATTATACTTTAAGTTCTGGGGTACATGTGCAAATCATGCAGGTTTGTTACATAGGTATACGCGTGCCATGGTGGTGGTTTGCTGCATCGATCCCTCGTCATCTACACTAGGTATTTCTCCTAATGCTATCCCTCCCCAATCCCCCCACCCCACTGCTATTCCTCCCCTAGCCTCCTACCCTCCAGGCCCTGGTGTGTGATGTTCCCCTCCCTGTGTCCATGCATTCTCATTGTTCAACACCCACCTATGAGTGAGAACATACGGTGTTTGGTTTTCTGTTCTTGTGTCAGTTTGCTGAGAATGATGGTTTCCAGTTTCATCCATGTCCCTGCAAAGGACATGAACTCATCCTTTTCTATGGCTGCATAGTATTCCATGGTGTATATGTGCCACATTTTCTTTATCCAGTCTATCATTGATGGGCATTTTGGTTGGTTCCAAGTCTTTGTTGTTGTGAACAGTGCCACAACAAACATATGTGTACATGTGTCTTTATAATGGAATGATTTTTAATCCTTTGGGTATATACACAGTAATGGGATTGCCGGGACCCTTCCAGGTTTTAACACTAAATCCAAAAAAAATTTTTCTGTAAGATACACATAAAAATGGGGTTCATTTTCTTATTGCCACCCTCCTGGCCTGTGCTGCATATTGTACTTTGGACCCTCATTGACTTTTATGTCTTTTTTTTTTCTGGTATTCTTGTTACTTGTTGACAACTCTGTTCTCAATTTTCTTCATTAAAATAAGAACTCGTTAAGGCAGACATCTTATTCAATTTCGTATCCCCCAGCATTTTACATAAAAAGACCATCCAAGATATTTAGTTGAATTGAATTAGTGTGGAAATACCCTCAAAACAAATAACTTTGGGATAGAAGAACCTTAAAAGGTTAGGAGGTTGCAACCTTGCACAGTAACGTAGGATTGTGACAAGCCAGTTGACTGGATGTGTGGCAACTCCTGGTATCGTACTGCATTAACTACATTCTGTAAAATCATAAAATAATGATTCCTCTGGAAACCTTGAAAGAGTAGCTTGACTTTGTATTTATTAATGGTTCATGATATTTCTGATTAAAGCAACTTCTGACAATTCTGTAATTAGATTCAATCTAAAGGATCAAGAAAATTCAATCTAAAGGAAAAAGAAAATTCTAATTGTGATTAGAATTTTAACATTATTCATGGTTTGTAGAAAGGAAAATGTCCCATCTGGAATAATGTCAATGTCATACCTATATATGCCTTGTTGGGTTTAATAAAAATCTTTAAAAATATTTTTTCTCCCCTTAATACATTTCCATTTATGTGCAACGTTTTTGATCAGAAAACTAAAAAGTAGCAGCGGGTGGGAGTGAAGGGAGCCAAATATAGAATTGGTGCCAACAGATGCAAAAGTGCCATGGAAATCTTTGGCCCAGAAATAATAGCTTACCAAAATACACACACACACAGTTGTTGGACTCTTGAACAGATACACAGCCGTCTGTATAGACAACAGTGCTGTTGGCCAAGAGTCTCGGAGGCCGGCCAACCTCCTATCCAGATGCCACTGCCAGTGAGGAGCCATTTGGCTTCTAGTCCCCTGGCTGCCAACCTTCTCTCCCACTCTCTGGCATGAATTTTTACAGGGGCTGCTGAAGTGAATTAAGACTCTGAAGAGTTCTGTATTAATATGCCACAACAACACAGAACACACTGCCACAGGAGCCCCTTACGCTATTTGAATGTTTTTACCCATTATTATTTTTTTAGGTGTCAAAGAAACCTGACTTCTAGGTATTTGGCCACAGATAAATGCAATTTTTTTGGAAATTAAGAGCGATATATTTTGATTTCTGCATGGAGCCAACTTTCCTCAACCCAGAAATACCTTGAGAGTTTTTAAAGAGCAAGCAATTGAAAACATACATGCCAAAAAACAAACAAACAAAAAAATTCAAAAGGAAAAAAGGAAACAGAATAATAGATAAGAAAAGACCCTCTGCAGCCAATTAAGCCGACTGGGCTCCTTTCCTCATGGGGGCCCAGTGTGCAAGGGCTGCAAACAGCAGCTTCCTTGGTAGTGTAATGCAGTCTATTTCTTGCATAGGTTGCTCCAAGGGACCTTGGAGACGGGGCTTTCGGATGTATGTTCCTGTCTGTGACCTTGCACTACCCCAATGTAGGCTCGAAACAGGCATGTGAGATGCCTTTGGAAAGACCAGGGAACTGTGGCCAGGGTCCGCATTAGCCAAATGATCATGCCCATCTGCACCAAGCTGCAGAACAAGGAGCATGTGATTGAGGCCCTGCGCGGGGCCAAGTTCAAGTTCCCTGGCCACTAGAACATCCACCTCTTAAAGACATAGGGTTTCAAGTTCAATGCCGATGAATTTGAAGCCATGGTGGATGAGAAGCAGCTCATCCCAGACGGCTGTGGGGTAAGTACATCCCCGATCGTGGCCTTCTGGACAAGTGGTGGGCCCTGCACTCATGAGCGCTTCCACTGTGCTGCCCTCTCTTAATATTCACCAATAAATTTACTTTCTGTCCAAGAAAAAAAAAAGGCCAAGGAGTAAAATGTTTTTTGTGGTGGGGACAGTGAAAGACATTCTTTATATTTCTTCAGCCCTAGCAAAAGTGCACACTGAAAAATCTCCTACTGGTCAGAAGATTGCAATAAGATCACATTTTGTTCAGTGGCAATTGAATAAGTACCAATATATATCCATGATTGTTTGCATGCAACACTAACTTCCAAGAAAAAAAATTAACACGGGCAGTATCTCTTCACCTGTCACCTAATCAAATTCCAATTTCTGACATTGTGAGGTTGCACCTATCAACCCCTGAGCCCCTCCCACCAGGAGAGGCTTCTTTACTGCCTGTTTTTCCCTTCGCTCACATCAGTGAGGCTGGGCAGCCGAAGAGATCCTGCTGAAGGAGCTGGCTTCATTTCTGCAGCTACTTTGCAAGAGCAAAGTTTTGAGATTGATCTGATTGAAGGGAGGACTATCAGAGGATGGCATAATATCTGATCATTTTGATGAATTAAGAAAGCTGCCACAGTTAAAATTAATGTTAATTTGCACAAAACAGTAGTTTCTAATTTAAATTTCTTTTAATGTCAGAACTAAACACCAAATTGCTATTGCACGTAAGAAAAAAGGAAAAAACCAAGAGTTCACGCTTATGTTACTTTTCTTGGCTCGGCTAGTTGATTTACACAAACGTAATATTTGAACTGAGGGAATTCTTTTTGTGTACGCCAGAGAGTTTCTCCAGTTTGCTCACAAAAATACAATAAGCTCTTGAGGTTGACTTGTTAGAGTTTCAGTCACAAACTAAGTGATCTTAGCCATATAAGAAGCAATATTTTCCCTGGATACCTTTAGTAGGGCTGCCATATTTACTTGAAGCAACATTAATTGCTCTCAGATCTCTAAGTGTCATTGACATTGATAAATCATCCTTAGAGAGACATGAACAAATGAATCAAATGCTCATCATCACACTCAGAAAAGAAATAATAGACTAGGCATTTATGTAATAATAGACCAGTTACTTATGTAACTCTGTGTCACATAAAGATTTCTTGATGAGCCATACAACCTTATCCAGGTATAAATTGTGTGACTAACACATTGAAGAGACAGCTTCATAATAGAAAAGCACGTAGCCGAAGTACATTGTAGAAATATAATATTTCATCTCTTTAAGACATAAAGTCTTTTAGTTTATTAGAGCCAAGTACAACTATTTGTTTGCTACCTCTACATTAACAGAGAGAAAATCTTCCGTTTCCCCACTGTGTAAATGTGATGAAATTATTATTAATTACATTGAAGTAATGTTTTTGTAATTAAATTTCTTCAGTAGCATGTAAAATACTTTGCTGTATGGAAAAGTAATAGTCATACAAATATATGGACAACAGTAATATTAGTTGTTAAATTTCTCCTTAGGAATTTTCTAACCCACCAACCTAAAAGAAGCCTGCTGTATTACTCTGTATTGTCTTCTTTTATGATTTTACCTAACCCGGTATTTTA
>NW_016107426.1:4399175-4413373 GCF_001604975.1 Cebus imitator | reverse complement strand
TTTTTTTGAGACAGAGTCTTGCTCTTTGCTCTTTTGCCAGGCGCCAGGCTGGAGTGCAGTGGTGCAATCTCGGCTCACTGCAATCTCCACCTCCTGGCTTCAAGCAATTCCCCTGCCTCAGCCTCCCTAATAGCTGGGACTACAAGCACGCGCCACCATGCCCAGCTAATTTTTGTATTTTAGTAGAGATGGGGTTTCACCATGTTGGCCAGGGTGGTCTTGATCTCTTGACCTTGTGACCCACCCGCCTCGGCCTCCCAAAGTGCCGGGATTACAGGTGTGAGCCACCGCGCCCGGCCAAGAAAATCAGTTTTTGTTTTCACTACGTAATTCTCTACTTTGTTTTTAAAGATAGGGAATATGATTTCTCTTTTTTTTGGCAATAGTAACTTCTAAGAAGAGCATCTTTTCTCTCTATGAGCTAAGGAAGGGGACTAAATGGAGATATAGCTGTCCCCTTCCACCAACTGGGGTAAGAGGAGCAGCAGCAGTGAGCACTCCCTTCTCCCTCTGCCTTTCCTTTATCTGTCTCTGGGCACCAGCTTTTCCTTTGTCCCATGGACCATCTGTGTGCCTGCAAACATCTACGCAGACACCAGCAGATCCCAGCAATGGCCACAACAGCTGCCTGGTCCTTCCTAACTGAATGAAAACTCAAATTGCCAAGATTGCAAATAGTCTCCTTTTTTTTCCCCCATAGACATATGCTACCTGGAAGCCTTACAATAAATGTCATGTTTTCAGCAGCATTATCTAGACCCTCAGCAATTACTTGTATATGCATTTTTGTGCTTTAATCTGATTACTTATGATGGCATTTTCAAAATTTAAGTCTACAAACACCAATTTTGAGGAAAGTTAACAACTTTACCTAAATTTACTGAACATTTAGTATGTGTTTTACATGCGTTTTCTTATCCAATACTCACAAGTTTTTAAAGTTTTATTAGTTTGATTTCCATTTTGTGGATGAGAGAGGTGAGGACTAGAGAAGTCACATGGCTCAACAGTTTAACTGGGCAGAATTTGAACCAGGCAATGTGACTCCAGAGCTCATACTCTTAAACAATATAACACAGCTGTTAGGTAAAAAAGCATTTGTTGGGGGACAGAAGTGGTCAATGAATTCGCAAATGAAGACGTAAACCAAATTGAACAAACTTCTTTCCTACAGTGTTTCTCAGAGCATTTAATATACATGCCCATTAACCTTGACTTTCTAAGGTGGAATCTAATATGTGATATTTTTCAGATGTATTGATCCTCATAGATCTCTCATGTAATTAATGTTTCCTGAATAGCACTTTGGGAAAGACTGCCTTGGTATGTATTTTTAGAAGCAGAATTGTTGGGTCAACCCAATTACGCTTTCCACTGATTCTTTTTAAAATTATGAATGAGTCACTATTCTTTAGGAAATGAGAATCTCAGAGGTTAATGATCCCCTCAGGGGGTGATGGGAAACTGTAGCTTGACTCAAGAAAATATAGCAGGGGAAATATATGTGAATAACCATATTATAGTCTACACTATTTATATATAACTATATGATAAAATAGAGTAGACAGAGTCGTGTAATTGAGTTGCGAGTTTATTATTATTTTTATTTCCTTTTTTTTTTTTTAAATTTTGAGACAGGGTCTCACTCTGTCACCCAGGCTGGAGTGCAGTGGCATGATCATGGCTTACTGCAGGCTTGATCTTCTAGGCTCAAGAGATTCTCCCACCTCAGCCTCCCAAGTTGCTGGGACTACAGGTGAATGCCACCATGCCTGGCCAATTTTTTATTTTTTGTAGAGATAGGGGTCTCGCTATGTTGTCCAGGTTGGTCTTGAACTCCTGAGCTCAAATGATCTTTCTGCCTCAGCCTCCCAAAGTGTTGGGATTACAGGCATACCCAGTCTTTTCTTTTTCTTTCTATACTCCACTTCTAGGAGAAAGAGCAGAGTGAGAAAAAAAAAGATGATGCTAATGCTCAATATTTACAGTGTGCAGAGTACTCTGTTATGTATTGTCTCATTTGACTCTAACAACACACTTTAGAGGAAATGCAATGTGACCAAAAAGGTTTACTTGCCAGGAAATGGTAGACCTGGGATTCAAACTTGAGGCTCTGACTTCCAGTTTAATTATTCTTTTACAATTTCGGTAGTACTTTCAAAAATTAAATTCCAGGGGTGTCTTTTAATTAAGTAATATTCAAGCCAATGTTTAATACCTCCAAATTTTATGGTCCAAAAAAGCTGCTGATCAGACCAAAGATCCTGGTGCTAAAGGGAGAGGCTCAGCCTCCAAGTGCTTGAGCCTGAATGTCTGTTTCAAACGCTGGCTCTGCCTCTCACCATTGTTTTAGTACTGGGAAAATAATTTCACCTCTTATTAAGTTACCTTGTCACCAAAAGAAAATGAAATTATATTTAGTAAATTGCACCTGCAAAGACAGACAAATGGCCAACATGTTTTTTTTGGTTTAAGCTTTCAGAAAAAGGATTAACATAAGATTTTTCATTAACATTCAGTTAATGAGAAATATTTAACTATCCATAGTGGCTTGTTTCTCCAAACACTTTTATCAATTAGTGTTTAACTTTCTCCAGCAACTTTCCTGATTTATACCTGCTGTGGTTTGAACATTTGTGTTCTCTCCAAAATTCATATGTTGAAACTTAATCACCAGTGTGATTGGGGAAGGTGGGAAGGAATCATTTACTATAGAAACTGGGGTTCTGTGTGTAATGTCAATGTAGTCTTTAGGGCTCAGATGAGGGACTGTAGGCTATTTGTGCTGAGTCAAAAGACTCTGTGCCAAGTGCAGGGCCAAGGCATGTGTATAGTCTGGATTTATAGGCAGAAATGACATAAATCATAATCTAAGAAAGTAGAAGTGTCCAGGTCAGCAGCAAAGATTGTATATCAAACACTGGCCGGAATCCAAAGTGATTTCCTCCTCTGGCCAAGACTAATCCTTGTTCCTGTTAGATGAGCAATGACACACAAATTTCAGTATAAGAGAACCAGAGACCAAGCAAAGAGTTATTTTGTGTTTCAGTTATTCTCTACTCAAAACAGGATGATATCCAACACTCTTTTAGTATAAAAACCATCAGAAAACTAGGAATAGAAGAAAACTTCTGTAACATGAAAGAAATCATTTACGAAAAACCCACAGCTAACATCATAGTCGATGGTGAAAGGCTGAAAACTTTCCCACTAATATCAGGAAAAAGAGAAGAATGTTCACTTACAGCCCTGCTACTCAACATTGTATTTGAAGTTCTAGCTAGAGTGAATTGATGAGAAAAAGAAATACAAGGCACCCACGTTGGAAAAAAATAAGTAAAATTATTTTTATTCACAGATGTCATTACTCTATGTACAGAAAATCCCAAATAATGATCAAGAAAACCGCCAGAACTAAGAAACAAATTCAGGAAAGTTATAGAGTACAAGGTCAACTCACACACGCGCACACACACACACACCCCAATTGTGTTTTTACACAAGAGCAATGAGCAGTCTGGAGAAGAAATTAAGAAAGCAATTCCATTTACAACAGCATCTAAAAGAATAAAGGAACCAGGAATAAATTTAACCAAGGAGGTAAAAGACTTGGACATTTAAAACTAGAAAACATTTCTGAACTATATTAAAGAAAATCTAAATAAATGGAAAGACATTTCATGTTCATGGAAAGATTTACATTGCTAAGATGTCAATATGACTCAAAGCCATTTACAGATTCAATGTAATTCTTATCAAAATCTTAATAGCTTTTTCTTTTTTTCCTGTTTTTGCAGAAATGGGAAAGCCCATGCTTGCATCATATGGACTTGCAAGGGGCCCTGAGTTGCTAAGACAATCTCTATTAAAGAAGAACAAAGTTAGAGTACTCACACTTTCTGATTTAAAAACTTACTTTAAAATTTAATTTTCCGATTTAAAAGCTATTGAAATCAAAACGGTATGGTGCTGGCATAAAAATAGGTAAATATATATACAAATGGAATAGAATTGTGAGCCCAGAAGTAACCCAAACATTTACGGCCAATTTATTTTGACAAAGGTACCAAGACCATTTAATGAAGAAAGAATAATCTCTTCAACAGATGGTGCTGGGACAGCTAGATTTCCACATGCAAAAGAATGAAATTTGGCTCCTACTTCATCCTATATACAAAAATGTACTAAAAATAGACCAACAACCTAAATATAAGAACTAAAATGATAAAACTCTTAGAAGAAAACATAGGGATAAATCTTCATGACCTTATTTGTCAGTGAATTCTTAGATATGGCACAAAACACATGGGGGACAAAAGAGAAAACAGATAAATTGTACTTCATTCAAGTTAAACACATTTGTGAATCAAAGGACATTATTAAGAAAGTGTAAAGACAACCTATAGAATGGGAGAAAATATTAAATATTTGCCAATCATATATCTGATGAGTTTAATATACAGAATATAGAAAGAACTCCTACAATTCAATAACAAAAAGACAACCCAAGTTAACAAACGGGCAAAGGACTTAAATAGATATTTCTCTAAAGAGAATAAACACACGATCAATAAGCACATGAAAAGATGCCCAACTCATTAGCCATTAGGAGAGTGCAAATACAATTCATCACGAGATACCACTTCACACCTACTGGGATAGCTATACAACACGCACATACGCACTCACACCCCTCCCAGAATATAACAAGTGTTGGCAAGGATGTGGAGAAATTGGAACCCGTGTATATTGCTAGTGGGACTATCAAGTGGTACAGTCACTGTGGAAACAGTTTTTGAGTTCCTCAAAAAGCTAAACACAGAATGATCATGTGACTCAGCAATTCCACTCCTCGTAAAATATCTAGAATAAGCAAATTCACGGGGACAGAAAGTAAAAGAGAGGTTACTAGGAAATGAGGGGAAGGGAAATGGGAGGTCACTGCTTAATGGATACAGAGGTTTTGCCTGGGCTGAAAAAGTTTTGGAAAATAGTGATGATGGTTGCATAACATTGTGAATGTAATTAATGCCAACGAATTGCACACTTAAAATTAGTAAAAATTGTAAATTATATGTTCTATATATTTACCACTATATATTTTTGTACAATAAGAATATAGAAAATGTTTGAGCAATATTATTTAGGTAAGCTAAGAGGGCAGGTAAATATCAGAAAAAAATCTGTGTTTTAGGGTCTTACAATTTTAAGATGAGAAAATCTAAATAAATCATTCAGTAAAAAAACCCAAACATTGTTATATACCATTCAGATACCATCACATGTTTTGAACCCCTGATTTCTTTTTTATTCATCAGTTTAAGCACATCTATAGGCTCTGGGTTCTAACAAGTCTGGGCTTGAAAGGAATGTGAGCTACTCTGGCCATTTTTTTTCTTCCTACTGCCTGTGTAATTCTGGTATATTCTGGCCATTTTTGATTAACAGTGACGGCATCTGTTACTTCATTAGTGGGGCTTAATGAACAGGTGCCACTCTGTTATTTAGTTGCAACATTAAACAGAAAGCTGAGAAACTTTTGGACATAGATTTCCCATAAGAAAGTTATCCTTTCCATGATTTCAGTAATATGAAATTTTTCTTTCTGAGCAAAAAGTGAACATGGAACTTGGCATGACTTCCTTGAGACTATTAACCATCACCATTTATTGTTTTCGTTATTTTTTTTTCAATAGGGTCTATAAACAGGAGTTTGGTCAAGAGTTTCAGAGTAAATAGTGATGTAGGAAATACGGTTGTCTGGGTCCTAGGGGTTGGAACAAAGGATGTTTGGGGCTGAGACAGGATCGAGGCAGTGGGCCCTGTGTGAGAAATCTGGGCAGCTGGGCAGAACCCAGCTACTGGGTGCCTGAGCAACAGGTCATTTGCTGGGAGAGAGGAGGATGACAAGCAGCAAAGCTAATCATGGTACTCAGTCAATCTTGTGATTTGCCCGAAATCCTTCTTAAAGAATGAAATGCATTTAAATAAATGAGAAATACTTCTTCCTCCATGGAGGTAAACTTAAATATAGTTGAACCTACAGGTGAGAGCAAGGAGAGAGCCTGGGCTAAAGGAAATCGGTATAGGAAGAATCATAAATGCTCTTACGTTTGTGAAAACATTGTCAGTGGTAAGGCACTAATCAAACCTCAGTGCTCTGGTTGTTCACAGAATTTAAGGGATATTCCTTAGTAAAATGTTCTGATCATCTTGGAAGCCCTGCTGGTAAAACAAAGATGAAAATATCTTCATTTATCACTATATTACATCAACACGGTAAGAAATGGAGGGCTAAGAGGAAAAAAACAAAGGTTTAAATGGTATGTTTTTAATCTAGAAAAAAGAAAACCTCCCTGGTTTTAATTACAAATTTTAGGCTTTAAAAAATGAGTTTATCATTTGCAGTCTCAGGGAGAAAATATTCCCCAGAAAATAAAGAAGACACCCTGCATAACGTAGCCCCAAATAGATCTGGGGCTGTTTGAATAAAGAAGGGTATTTATTTGATGTCTCTGCTCACTTGCTTTCGTAGCCAAGAGCCACATAGAGTGTTTACTATATGCTCAGAAATGTTCTAGGGACTTTAAGAGTATCAAGTTATTTAATGCTGTCTCTGAGTGAGGTACTGCTGTCATCTCCACCCTGGAGATGAGGAAAATGAAACACTGAGAGATCAAACAACTTGCCCAAAAGCCCACAACAAGCCACCGTCAGCGTTAAAACACAATGTCCACATCCAGAGTCCACACTCCCAGCTGCTGCGTTATGCTACCTCTCACAACTAAAAGGAAAGGCCTTGACTGGTGCAAAGAAATGATGCCGAATCGGCGCTTCCAAAGTGTGATCTCAAAGACACTGGTCCCTCAGTGTGTTTCATGGCTCTGGTGAAATGCTGAATATTACACATTGCTCTTCCCCACATTCACTGCAGAACCACAGTAAGTACTAGTATTAAAGGGTGTGAACGTTTTGTCATAAATAAATCTTTTAATAACACTGGCATACACCCAGTACAGGATCTTTGTTTGTATAATATCTTATTACTGTATCTCAAAATCAGTATTATACGGATGACACTTTGAGAAATATTGCCTTAAAAAAGAAAAATGCTGTGGTCATCACTGGCCATGCTCCAAAAATACTTGTTGCTAACACTTTCTTTGACTAATGCAAAGCTGGAAGCCTAATTTTGAGAATCATGTGTACTAGGCAAGGCAATCCCATTATTTCAATTTAGTGAAATGAGCCTTAAAGATAATACCATACATTGTTCCTTGATCAAGAAAATATTATCCAAATTTGATTTTTCTTTAAAAATCTTTTCTAATTCTTAATTTTCGTGGGTACCTAGTAGGTGTGTATATTTATGGGGCACATGAGATGTTTTCATACAGGCATGCAATGTGAAATAAGCACCTTATGGGGCACGGGGTGTCCATCTCCTCAAGCATTTATCCTTTAAGTTATAAACAATCCAGTTACACTGTTTGTTTGTAAATGTACAGTTAAGTTATTATTGACTATGGTCACCTTACTGTGCTATCAAACAGTAGGTCTTATTTATTCTTTCTATGCTTTTGTGCCCATTAACCCACTAATTATTTTTATCCATTAACACATTAACCTATTCATTACCCATTACCCATTAATTTTTCTGGGCTTTGAGATCTCTTTTCCATCTGCTTTTATTTTATTTTACTTTTCTCATTTTCTTCTGGTCTTATGTTAGCCTGGACTGGCTTTGGTCAGCTTCTTATTTCAGGACATTTTACTGCTTACAGATTATTTTGGGCCCCAGCTAATGAAATCTTTCAAAATTCACTTAAAAGAGCTCATTTTCATCAGCTGATTTTCATGAGTTTTTTTCCATACAGAAAATATGACAGATTACTTGTCTTTAAATATGTATAAGCAGCTTAAGTCTGTTCTCTGGATACTTCAGTGATGGGGAAGGGAGATGGTTAGATCCTCTCTTTTTGGCTAAAAGAGTAATTTCTGACCTGGTTGCTGAACTGAAAATGGATTTCCCAAAATGGTCAGAAATCTGAGCCCTGTGAAAATTCCACCCTCTTCCCCCTACTCTCCTGAATAACCCTCTGCCCCATTTCTCAGGATCTGGCCCTTTTAAACCACCATATTCTATATTTATAGCCTTTATACTGCTTTCTGTATGACTGATATTACTATTAGGTAACAATTTTCAATGGCAGTTTAAAAAATTATGTAATTCTGTAAATACTCTTTCTCCATTAATGTTGTGACAGATTTATGAATGTCAAAGCCATACTTCTTTATAGAAATGAATTTAAGGACACAAGTTCCATAAGTGACCATAAAATTATGGCATAATTCACAAGCCACAGAAATAAATTCGTCTCACTGTCTCACAGTCATATCACAAGTGAGCTTTTTGCTTTGAGATGGCAGAAGTTTTGGGGGCCGTAAATGCCTTCCTATTTTTTAAAATGCTTATGTTTACCTGTGTGGGCTTAGTCCTTGTTTCACGTGAGGGCTAACAGTGTATTTCTTGCCATGCTACAGCCCAAACTGGAATTTCCTGTAACCCAGTCATAGGCTATGTGTTTATGAGTATGTATATGTGCGTGTATGTGTTTATAAGTAAAAGAATGTGTGGGCTGGGCGTGGCGGCTCACACCTGTAATCCGAAGACTTTGGAAGGCCGAGGAGAGCGGATCATGAGGTCAAGAGATTTACACTGTTCTGGCCGACACGGTGCAACCCTATCTCTATTAAAAATACAAAAAATTAGCTGGACCTGGTTGCGCAGCCTGTAGTCCCAGTTACTCAGGAGGCTGAGGCAGGAGAATTGCTTGAACCCAGGAGGCGGAGGTTGCAGTGAGCCGAGATCGCACCACTGCACTCAAGCCTGGTGACAGTGAGACTCTGTCTCAAAAAAAAAAAAAAAAAAGATAAATAATGTTTAAAGGTAAAACAGTGAGACATATCGTTCATAAATCCACTACCATAAACAGTCACTATTAATACTTCAGTGACTCTTCTTGCAGTATTTTTTCTACCATACCCTTGCAGCACTGAGTACAGCATTGTTTTTTGTTCCTGTTGTTAATTCGTAGGTAAAACCTTTTCTCCCTTAAATTTCAATTTCTTTAATTATTATCGAGCCTGTCTGTTTCTCCTAAACAAATTACAGCTCCATGTTTTCTTTTTTTCATGTTCTTTGTCCATATGATAAACATTTTTTTGTACATTCATGTATGAAATTTTGTTTTTCTCATCCATTAAGGACAGGCTGTGTTTGCACCTTGGTTCCACCATTCAGTGACTGTGTGTCTTGGACAGCTTACTTAAACTTGCCGCATTTTTGGCTTCTCATCTGTGAAGTGAGGTTAGTAGCCTCTACCTTCCAGGGCTTGTATAAACATTAAATGAGTAAAACATGTGAGGCACAGTGTCTGGCTGCCGTAAGCACAACGCTGTGTGTTCACCATCCATTTCACTTTCCTTGGCTTGGAGCTGAACTAGGCTGTCCCGCTCCCCATGGACACGTCACCTGAGGACTGCCGCAGGTGGGTCTTTATTCCATCCACATTGCTAGAAGTGAACGACTCTGACAGGATAAAGTCTCAGGATGGAAAGAAGGTGTTTCCCCAAAGCATCACGTGGAGGAAAGCCACGAAGAAAAGCCACCTGACCCTTATCAGAGTCTACTGATATCGATTAGATTGTTTTTCAGAAAGCCACTGGATTTGGGGGTTTACTGATGGCAGCAGCTAGAAGTATTTACTCTGCAATACACTTGCACATGGTAAACACTTGAGGAATAGACGCTATCGACACTGCTATTATTATTCACAATAAAAAGGGATGGCCAGTGTTAACCTTAGACTTGAATCATACTAAATATTAATTGGTCAGATGGATTTAAAACAATTTCCTTCACTCTGAAACTTTCTCTCCTTATCCCATTTTTTTTTCCAGCTGTGTCTCACCCTTACCTCATTAAAAAAGGCATTTTATGTCCTTAGGAGGCTGTGTTCATAAGACTTATGAAGTACAGTAAGCATTTTATATTTTATTATAATCAGTTCCATTTCTTTAAGACCTCTACCTAACCTGTGCTCCTTAAAGCCACTAGTTCTTATTCATCTGCACGATTGCAGTTATGAAAAAGAAATTAATACAATATGTGGGTGAAAGGTACTGATTAGAAATGTTTTATCTACAGTCATAAATCTATTTGGACATAATTTTGCATATTTATAGACTATCAAACTTATGTGCATGGACATGTGATCCCGTTGAAGTATTGCAAGTTATTCACAGACAAATGAGTAGGTATAAGATGCCTAAAGTATTATGAGCTAGAACAGTTTAACTTCGTTTACAAAGCCCCACATATTCCATGTGTGTATTTCTGGGAATGAGAAATAACTTCAGAGTGCTCTGATATCAAGTATTCTGTTATGTTTTTTACAGGTTTTCCACAAGGACCCATTTAGTGGCTAGCATTGTGTGACTCTGACAGGACCCGCGGAGGCGAATGAACGTGTTGGGATGGCTGGCTGTTCTTAGTTGAATTAAATTACGGTTCTTCACAGTGACCTCTGGGGGATTCTTCTACACTCGCTTCAATCCACCGGTTCCTTCCCTTCTCATCTATTCTTTCCCAGATTTCTCACAAAGGCAAAAATGGCCCAAAGGGCGTTGCTGTATCACTAGGTGTTGGGAGGCTGAAGTACTGATGGTTCCCTTTCTTGGGATTTATTTCAGTGTGGTCATGACTAATTGACTTAAAATGGGAGTGAGGGGGACTTCTTGTCAGCAAATGAGGCATATTTAGGGTTGATGGTTTCCTACTCACAAAAAAAGGCACATCAAACTTAATGTAAGACACCAGGCACAACTGCTAAGCACAATTAGTAAATGGGTAATTGCATTTTCATATGATCTCATTTGACCCTCATAGCAGCCTTTCCTGTGACATGGCAAGAAAATAGTATTATCTTCCTTTTATTGAAGAGAATACAATCAGAGATGGTAAGATAATAAGAGCCAGTATGCCCTGCTTAAAGCTGAATCTACACCATGCTAATATTCCAAAACAGCATGAAGAACCTACTATTGCCAAGTGCCACTGCAATTGCCGTGTGACCTTAGGCAAGTTACTTAATCTATCTGTGCCTCAGTTTTATCATCTGTAAAATGGGATAAGAATACTGACTTTATGGGGTTGTGGGAGGGTTACGTAAGTCAACATACATGGTGTTCTGAGAACAGCTCTGGTCATAATATGTATTCAATAAGTATAAGCTATTATAATATATTGTGGAAATAAAAATTATCACTCCTAATTAGTAAGCGAAAGAATTTGGTTTTAAAACAAGGTTTTCTACCTCTAAATCCAGTGTTCTTTTAATCATAGTACAGCTGTCTCACACTACCTTACTGTTCTCCCAAAGCCAGTTAGGTGTCATACAGCACCATGGGAATAAAGTTAGTATTATGTCTTATATCAATATCATCAATTTAGTGCTAAAATGCTAATTGCTACTTAAATATCATAAACACACACTAATGTACATGGTATTTTTATTCACCTTTAAAGATTTGTAAACTAAAATCCATTCTCTTAGTTTACTTTTGAGTAGATATTTTTAAGGGACAGTGTCTCACTCTGTCACCCAGGCTGGGATGCGGGGACCTAATCATAGCTCACTGCAGCCTCAAACTCCTGGGCAATCCCACCTTAGCCTCCCAAAGCCTTGAGTAGAATTTCCTGTAAATATTCTGGAAGGAATTTTTCTAACATTAGAAGCCAAGGTAAGCACATCTTGATTTGGGGACTTAAAACATACTCGGAAACTTGAATAATAATCCCTTATTTTAAAAAAAACTTCACATGGTTTGGGGGACCATGTGAAGGTTTGTTATATCATATAGGTGAACTTGTGTCATGGGGTTTGTTGTAAAGATTATTTAACCATCCAGACATTAAGCCTAGCAACCAATAGTTTGTTATTTTTTTCTGCTTTCTCCTTCCTCCCACCCTCACCCTCAAGTACATCACAGTGTGTTGTTCCCTTCTTGGTGTTCATGAGTTCTCATTATTTAGCTCCCATTTATAAGTGAGAGCATGTGGTATTTGGTTTTCTATTCCTGTGTTAGTTTGCTAAGGATAATGGCCTCCAGCTCCATCCATGTTCCTGCAAAATACATGATCTTGTTCTTTTTTATGGCTGCATAGTATTCCATGGTATATATGTACCGAATTTTCTTTATCCAATACCCAGAGGAATATAAATCATGCATCATAAAGTCACGCACACATGAATGTTCACTGGATAAGAATTCGTATTCATTGGTTTATTCACTCAAGAAGTATTTACTGAGTTCTTCCTACATGTAAGGATTCTGTTATTCTCTATGAAGATGAAGAAGTGTCTTAAAGTTTCCTGCCCTCAAAAGAAGAAAACATAATAATTTTGCTTGACATTTCCAACAGTGCTAACAATATATGAGGAGAGATAAATAACTGGATTTTTCCTAAATGGTTTTTTAAAAGAGGGTGTGAAAAGGATGATCGTGTTAGTGCTTCTCTAATTAGCATGTATTAAAACTGAGGTTCTTCACAAAATAATAGTCCTCCCTGCAAAACGTACAGCTCATCTTAATTCCTCAAATATTTGTTATTGACACAGCATATCACTAGGTGGACATAGTCCTTGTCCTCTAGCAACCTGCGGGATAGGAGAGCAGATAATACCAGGCAGAAAATGATCCACGGTTTTCAAATGGTATGTATGTAGAGAAAGGTAATGTTGAAGTGGTAGAAGTAACCAAAGTTTTAGAGAACAGGTGGTAGGTCCACAGGGTCTTGAAAAGCAAGTAGAATTTTGACAAGTGCTATTGTTGCATAGAGTAGAAAAATTTAGCATGCGACAGAGCTGCTGTGCTGTCCAACATGGCAGCCACCAGCCACATGCTGCTATTTAAATTTAAACTGGTTACAATAAAACAAGATAAAAAAATCAGTTCGTTGGTCACACCAGTCACCTTTCAAATGCTTTATAGGCACCTGTGGCTACAGGCTACGACTGGGCAGCACAGAGGAGAGTATGTCTATTGTAACAGAAATATCTTTTGGAAGGGGTGCTATCAGACTGGGAATGAAGAAAGGTCAGGAGGTGGAAATAATGAATTATCTAAATTTCTGTTCAAGCCCTTAGACAAAACCCCAGAAATAATAATATATCCATGTATTTCCTCCCCAAATCTAAATTGGAAATACATGCCTATGTAAGGATCAATGACTCGATTGTTTCAGTGGCTGGTCTGGTTCAATAATCATGCTGAGCTCATACGATAAATCAATAATGAAGACATAAAACTCAACAGGCCTATCTAATTGCTTCATGTATCTGAGCATGCAGATCGCAGTGGCTGAAAGCCAGGCCCCAGGGCACAGCCAAGTGTGGGTGCTGCTGCTTCTGCTGGCAGGAGCCTGTTGTCTGAGTGGGTCTCAGTGGCTTGGGGCTGTCACAGTTGCAGTTCACTAAGAGCATGTCCAATATCAAATTATTTACTTCTTTGGAAATAGTGACAGCATCCATTGCAAGCCTAAAAGGTAGTTAGAGACTTGAGGAACTAAACTCTAAGCAGCAAGTCCTGCTCTGTGAATATGGATGAATTGAGTAATGTGTGGCTACAATCACTGATAAACTTGTGAAGTGCAAACTTCATCATTTTGATAAGAGCTTCTGTTTGTTCTGTCAGAAGGGAGGCTTGGCTCGGCCTCCTAAGGTTGTAGGGGGGTTTTTACAAAGCCATCCAGGCAAAGGTTTCTTTTTCCTTGAGGTACAAATGTGTATAGGGCCAGGAAATCATGTAACAAAGCTTAAGAAGTCTACGGGTTTTTGAGGACTTAATCTGGGGCGAGAATTGCCTTCTCAGATACCTTAACTCCCAAGAAGTGAGTGCTCGTGAACAGAACTGGTGGGAGCCTCCATCTGCTGGTCTTAACCTTTGGATACAGTGTGCAAGTTTCATGACAGAATCATTAAGATAATCAAACTGTCCTGATTCTGGTGCGATTCATGGATGCACTGGTAAATTTAGGTAAAGCGAAACTTACCGCATAGTTTCTGTTCTTTAAAATAAATTGGAAATTAGAGACTAAAAAAAAAAAAGAAAGAAAAAGAAATCTATGGGACTCT